>NW_021823115.1:1367793-1435633 GCF_901001165.1 Salmo trutta | reverse complement strand
CCCTACCAACCAGCCCTCTCCCTACCAACGAGCCCTCTCCCTGCCAACCA
Source organism: Salmo trutta (assembly GCF_901001165.1). Classification (NCBI taxonomy): domain Eukaryota; kingdom Metazoa; phylum Chordata; class Actinopteri; order Salmoniformes; family Salmonidae; genus Salmo; species Salmo trutta. Next base: position 1,435,583 of record NW_021823115.1, on the reverse strand, counting down.
ACCAACCCTCTCCCTGCCAACCAACCAACCCTCTCCCTGCCAACCAGCCCTCTCCCTACCAACCAACCCTCTCCCTGCCAACCAACCATCCCTCTCCCTACCAACCAACCAGCCCTCTCCCTACTAACTAACCAGCCCTCTCCCTGCCAACCAACCAGCCCTCTCCCTGCCAACTAACCAGCCCTCTCCCTGCCAACCAACCAACCCTCTCCCTACCAACCAGCCTTCTCCCTGCCAACCTCTCCCTACCAACCAACCAGCCCTCTCCCTGCCAACCTCTCCCTACCAACCAACCAGCCCTCTCCCTACCAAAAAACCAGCCCTCTCCCTTCCAACCAACCAGCCCTCTCCCTTCCAACCAACCAGCCCTATCTCTACAAACCAACCAGCCCTCTACCTGCCAACCAACCAGCCCTCTCCCTGCCAACCAACCAGCTCTCTCCCTGCCAACCAACCAACCCTCTCCCTACCAACCAGCCCTCTCCCTGCCAACCTCTCCCTACCAACCAGCCCTCTCCCTACCAACCAACCAGCCCTCTCCCTTCCAATCAACCAGCCCTCTCCCTTCCAACCAACCAGCCCTCTCCCTACCAAGCAACCAACTCTCTCCCTGCCAACCAACCAGCCCTCTCCCTGCCAATCAACCAGCCCTCTCCCTACCAACCAACCAGCCCTCTCCCTACCAACCAGCCCTCTCCCTACCAACCAACCAGCCCTCTCCCTACCAACCAACCAGCCCTCTCCCTGCCAACCAACCAGCCCTCTCCCTACCAACCAACCAGCCCTCTCCCTGCCAACCAACCAGCCCTCTCCCTGCCAACCAACCAGCCCTCTCCCTGCCAACCAACCAGCCCTCTCCCTACCAACCAACCAGCCCTCTCCCTGCCAACAGAACCAGCCCTCTCTCTGCCAACCAACCAGCCCTCTCCCTACCAACCTGCCCTCTCCCTACCAACCAGCCCTCTCCCTTCAAACCAGCTCTCTCCCTACCAACCTGCCCTCTCCCTACCAACCTGCCCTCTCCCTACCAACCAGCCCTCTCCCTACCAAGCAGCCCTCTCCCTACCAAGCAGCCCTCTCCCTACCAACCAGCCCTCTCCATACCAACGAGCCCTCTCCCTGCCAACCAACCAACCCTCTCCCTGCCAACCAACCAACCCTCTCCCTACCAACCAACCAGCCCTCTCCCTGCCAACAGAACCAGCCCTCTCTCTGCCAACCAACCAGCCCTCTCCCTACCAACCTGCCCTCTCCCTACCAACCAGCCCTCTCCCTACCAACCAGCCCTCTCCCTACCAAGCAGCCCTCTCCCTACCAACCAGCCCTCTCCCTACCAACGAGCCATCTCCCTGCCAACCAACCAGCCCTCTCCCTGCCAACCAACCAACCCTCTCCCTGCCAACCAGCCCTCTCCCTACCAACCAACCCTCTCCCTGCCAACCAACCATCCGTCTCCCTACCAACCAACCAGCCCTCTCCCTGCCAACCAACCAGCCCTCTCCCTACTAACCAACCAGCCCTCTCCCTGCCAACCAACCAGCCCTCTCCCTGCCAACCAACCAGCCCTCTCCCTGCCAACCAACCAACCCTCTCCCTACCAACCAGCCCTCTCCCTGCCAACCTCTCCCTACCAACCAACCAGCCCTCTCCCTTCCAACCTCTCCCTACCAACCAACCAGCCCTCTCCCTACCAACCAACCAGCCCTCTCCCTTCCAACCAACCAGCCCTCTCCCTTCCAACCAACCAGCCCTATCCTTACCAACCAACCAGCCCTCTCCCCCCTACCAACCAACCAGCCCTCTACCTGCCAACCAACCAGCCCTCTCCCTGCCAACCAACCAACCAACCCTCTCCCTACCAACCAGCCCTCTCCCTGCCACCCTCTCCCTACCAACCAGCCCTCTCCCTACCAACCAACCAGCCCTCTCCCTTCCAATCAACCAGCCCTCTCCCTTCCAACCAACCAGCCCTCTCCCTACCAACCAACCAACTCTCTCCCTGCCAACCAACCAGCCCTCTCCCTGCCAATCAACCAGCCCTCTCCCTACCAACCAACCAGCCCTCTCCCTACCAACCAGCCCTCTCCCTACCAACCAACCAGCCCTCTCCCTACCAACCAACCAGCCCTCTCCCTGCCACCAACCAACCCTCTCCCTACCAACCAACCAGCCCTCTCCCTGCCAACCAACCAGCCCTCTCCCTGCCAACCAACCAGCCCTCTCCCTACCAACCAACCAGCCCTCTCCCTACCAACCAACCAGCCCTCTCCCTGCCAACAGAACCAGCCCTCTCTCTGCCAACCAACCATCCCTCTCCCTACCAACCAGCCCTCTCCCTACCAAGCAGCCCTCTCCCTACCAAGCAGCCCTCTCCCTACCAACCAGCCCTCTCCCTACCAACGAGCCCTCTCCCTGCCAACCAACCAACCCTCTCCCTGCCAACCAACCAACCCTCTTCCTGCCAACCAGCCCTCTCCCTACCAACCAGCCCTCTCCCTACCAACCAACCAGCCCTCTCCCTACCAACCAACCAGCCCCTCTCCCTACCAACCAACCAGCCCTCTCCCTACCAACCAGCCCTCTCCCTAGCAACCAACCTGCCCTCTCCCTGCCAAGCAACCAGCCCTCTCCCTACCAACCAACCAGCCCTCTCCCTGCCAACCAACCAGCCCTCTCCCTGCCAACCAACCAGCCCTCTCCCTACCAACCAACCAGCCATCTCCCTACCAACCAACCAGCCCTCTCCCTACCAACCAACCAGCCCTCTCCCTACCAACCAACCAGCCCTCTCCCTGCCAACCAACCAGCCCTTTCCCTACCAACCAGCCCTCTCCCTGCCATCCAACCAACCCTCTCCCTGCCAACCAACCAACCCTCTCCCTGCCAACCAACCAACCCTCTTCCTGCCAACCAGCCCTCTCCCTACCAACCAACCCTCTCCCTGCCAACCAACCATCCCTCTCCCTACCAACCAACCAGCCCTCTCACTGCCAACCAACCAGCCCTCTCCCTACTAACCAACCAGCCCTCTCCCTGCCAACCAACCAGCCCTCTCCCTACCAACCAACCAGCCTTTTCCCTACCAACCAACCAGCCTTCTCCCTACCAACCAACCATCCCTCTCCCTACTAACCAACCAGCCCTCTCCCTGCCAACCAACCAGCCTTCTCCCTACCAACCAACCAGCCTTTTCCCTACCAACCAACCAGCCTTCTCCCTACCAACCAACCAGCCCTCTCCCTACCAACCCACCAGCCCTCTCCCTACCAACCCACCAGCCCTCTCCCTGCCAACCAACCAAACCTCTCCCTGCCAACCAACCAGCCCTCTCCCTGCCAACCAACCAGCCCTCTCCCTACCAACCAGCCCTCTCCCTGCCAACCAACCAGCCTTCTCCCTACCAACCAGCTCTCTCCCTGCCAACCAACCAGCCCTCTCCCTACCAACCCACCAGCCCTCTCCCTACCAACCAACCAGCCCTCTCCCTACCAACCAACCAGCCCTCTCCCTACCAACCAACCAGCCCTCTCCCTGCCAACCAACCAGCCCTCTCCCTGCCAACCAACCAGCCCTCTCCCTGCCAACCAACCAGCCCTCTCCCTACCAACCAACCAGCCCTCTCCCTACCAACCAACCAGCCCTCTCCCTGCCAACCAACCAGCCTGACCTGTTCCACTAGACTGTAATACCTGTTCAGATCTGAAGTGATTCTCCACTGAAAGCCCCATAATGTACAAGAAGCGTTCGGTCGGATTTTGACATTAACGAACAAAACAGGAAAATGTCATTTTCTGTGCGATTAATAATTTGGCGGTTTTTTTTGCACCTCATATTTACCGGTCTTCTGCACATTAAACGTCTTTCCGTTTGACCGGGCTGATTGGCTGAGAGATGCGTTAGCCGTGAGATTCAGCTAGCACGCTGGCCATCTAACTCACCTCTCCGTCTATATTTAAGTGTCTAGATGTGATCACCTCTCCATCCATATTTAACTGGCCTCTCCGTTCCCTGCGTGGCTGGATTAGTGCTGCTGCTCCGAGACCATTTTTAACAGCCCGGCTGAGAGGATGGAAATGTGGAATAATGGAGTAGCTGAATTTGCATGGTCAAAATGTCCCAAAAAAATGAGGCCTTCCTCCCACCGAGCCTTGTCAGGTGAAATAACGTGAGTGGCTCGCTCCAGTGGCGACACGCCATAATGGGTTAGTTCAACCTGTCACTAGTCACTGGGAGGAAGAAAATGGCCGTCATTATCTCCAAAAATATGCTCAAGAGGTTTCCCTCCCTCCCTCCCTTCCTCTCCCCCTCCCTCCCTCCCTCCCTCTCCCCCTCCCTCCCTCCCCTCCCTCCCTCCCTCCCTTCCTCTCTCCCTCCCTCCCTCACTCCCTCCCTTCCTCTCTCCCTCCCTCCCTCCCTCCCTCCCTCCTCCCTCCCTCCCTCCCTTCCTCTCCCCCCTCCCTCCCTTCCTCTCTCCCTCCCTCTCTCCCTTCCTCTCCCCCTTCCTCTCCCCCCTCCCTCCCTCACTCCCTCCCTCCCTTCCTCTCCCCCTCCCTCCCTCACTCCCCCCCTCCCTCCCTCCCCCCCTACCTCCCTCCCTCCCTTCCTCTCCCCTTCCTCTCCCCCTCCCTCCCTCCCTTCCTCTCCCCCTCCCCCCCTCCCTCCCTCCCTCCCTCCCTTCCTCTCCCCCTCCCTCCCTCCCTCCCTCCCTCCCCTGACAGTAGATGTGTTGTGTTTCTGAAGGCTGGGTGTCAGTGGGTGTTAAACAGTGTGTCCCCAGGCTATACTGCTAAAGAGATTAATACTTATTCAAAGTAATCACTTCATTCCAAGCCTGTAATGCCATTAACATGCTAGGAAGACCTGATTCACTGCAGACACAAGTCCTAATTAAATATGCAACTGGAAGAAGAGGGGAAGGAGTCTCTCATTATGTTCATCTCTATGGGAAGAGGCAATTAGATAATAAGCTTGAAGATTATCACGTTTACAGCAAGGGGAACAATCAGCATTACAAAGTCAAATACTGATACTGACAGTCATTATACTGATACTGACAGTCATTATACTGATACTGACAGTCAGTATACTGATACTGACAGTCATTATACTGATACTGACAGTCATTATACTGATACTGACAGTCATTATACTGAGTCATTATACTGATGCTGACAGTCATTATACTGATACTGACAGTCATTATACTGATACTGACAGTCATTATACTGACACTGACTGTCATTATACTGATACTGGCAGTCATTATACTGATACTGACAGTCATTATACTGAGTCATTATACTGATACTGACAGCCATTATACTGATACTGACAGTCATTATACTGATGCTGACAGTCATTATACTGATACTGACAGTCATTATACTGATACTGACAGTCATTATACTGACAGCCATTATACTGATACTGACAGTCATTATACTGATACTGACAGTCATTATACTGATACTGACAGTCATTATACTGATACTGACAGTCATTATACTGATACTGACAGTCATTATACTGATATTGACAGTCATTATACTGATACTGTAAACAATTGCTGTTCAGTAGAAAAAAGATACATTAATAATACATTGCAACACCATTTTTTTCTGAACATAATCTATGACCAAATTTAAAAACTCCTGTTTGAATTTTCAAGTTGCCAGTTCTTGTTCAATGCCCTACCAGATAACACTGCCATATTGAGAAAGTAGATTGTTCAAATATAAATAAAAATTCACATTTAGTAATTGTATTATTGTACTACAAAAATATAATGTGCAATTTAGCCAAATGCTTTTTCTTATCCTACCAAGTAAAACAACCTAATACTTATTGGGTAAAACAATATTATTCCTCCCGTTTTCAATATCATTTCCTCGTGTGTTACCCTAGCCACATTCTTTAACATTTTTTGGCCTGTCAATCGATCACTGTGGGTGGGATTGTGGGTGGAGGAGCAGGATATTAATGAGAGTTAGAGTTGGTCGGGTTTCAGACCTGTTAGTTCATTATTAGGGGTTCAGGGAATCCAGTTGAGTAGTAATCCAGTCATTAAAACACATTATAATTTATTTCTGCAAAACCTAAAAAAAAATGGTTGTGTTCTATTCATAAATAAATGATTCCCCCTGTGAAGAAAGAGTGTAGAATAGCAGGAAATGGTTGTAAAAAAATCTACAATTTATGAAGAAAAAACTAAATATATACCCTTCTAAATATATACAAATATATGCCCATGGGGATAAATACCTTTCGTCAGTCTTTCGGCTGTGAGATTATCAGTCTTTCGGCTGTGAGATTATCAGTTTTTCGGCTGTGAGATTATCAGTCTACTGGTAGTGAGATTATCAGTCTTTCAGCTGTGAGATTATCAGTCTATTGGCTGTGAGATTATCAGTCTATCGGCCGTGAGATTATCAGTCTATTGGCTGTGAGATTATCAGTCTATCGGCAGTGAGATTATCAGACTAACGGCAGTGAGTTTATCAGTCTATTGGCTGTGAGATTATCAGTCTATCGGCTGTGAGATTATCAGTTTATGGGCAGTGAGATTATCAGTCGTTTGGCTGTGAGATTATCAGTCTATGGACAGTGAGATTATCAGTCTTTCGGCTGTGAGATTATCAGTCTATGGGCAGTGAGATTATCAGTCTATGGACAGTGAGATTATCAGTCTTTCGGCTGTGAGATTATCAGTCTATTGGCTGTGAGATTATCAGTCTATTGGCAGTGGGAATCTCGGTGTGTTTCATGCTTTTGATGTGGGTTGAGATCCTACCAGGGAACCAGTTCAGTATAGAGACCAGGGAACCAGTTCAGTACAGAGGCCAGGGAACCAGTTCAGTACAGAGACCAGGGAACCAGTTCAGTACAGAGGCCAGGGAACCAGTTCAGTACAGAGGCCAGGGAACCAGTTCAGTACAGAGACCAGGGAACCAGTTCAGTACAGAGACCAGGGAACCAGTTCAGTATAGAGACCAGGGAACCAGTTCAGTACAGAGACCAGGGAACCAGTTCAGTACAGAGACCAGGGAACCAGTTCAGTACAGAGACCAGGGAACCAGTTCAGTACAGAGACCAGGGAACCAGTTCAGTACAGAGACCAGGGAACCAGTTCAGTACAGAGACCAGGGAACCAGTTCAGTACAGAGACCAGGGAACCAGTTCAGTTAGCTGCCGTCTAATTTAGCTGTCGTCTACATGATAAAAACCAGGAATATTCCATCTGGCTGGTAGAATATTCCTCCTAATTGTCCACTTTAGCCCCCCCCCCTCCCCTCCACCCCTCAGCCTTCAGCATCAGTCAGCGTTGAGGCTTGGCTTGCAGAGTCCTCCTTCCCCATTAGAGAAAGTGTCAGTCCACAGCAGCAGTCCACAACCTGATTTATTTTAATAAGCTGCCAGAGAGACAGTAACACGCTAAAGGTAGTGGACGGCAACATGACAGAAACGTTGCTTGTCAGATCTGTTGGAAGTCGAGTTCAGCTGTCTCTTCCTCTTCCACATACTCTCTTCGCACGTCCAACGGAGAGAAACAGATGATTGACTAATTGTCGCGTTAAAATAATGTTTGTTGTCATGAATATTGATGTAGGTTTGGTTCAATGTGTTTCCTGTTAGGTTTCTATTCTACTAGCCCTACGTTGATTTAAAGCAATGATACGGAGCACAGCGATATATTTACAGGGCTTTACTGTGTTATTTTTCTGGTCCCTCCCAATCAGTAGGCAGATTATCAAGCTGTGCATTTCGTAAAACTCAGTATTTAGACACGACACATTGCATTTTCAGTTAGGAAACGCAATGTTACTAATTGTTTTCATGATGAGATAATGTAACCACTGACATCAGTTAGAAAACACAATGTTACTAATTGTTTTCATGATGAGACAACATAACCACTGACATCAGTTAGAAAACACAATGTTACTAATTGTTTTCATGCTGAGATAATGTAACCACTGACATCAGTGGGAAATGTATATCTTTCTGACTGGATCAGATCAGACCTTTGAGATGTGGGCAACCCGTCAAACTATACTGCATTAACACGCCAGCTTAGTATTGCAGTGCATTTGTGGTCTAAAATTGTGTCATTAAGCAGCACAGAGACAAAGGAGCCTATTGTAGTGTCAGTAAAACAGGCCTTATTAATAATCCCATGTCTAAGATGTGTGTAAATAAATCCTACTCAAAGCCTTCAGGTGATGGTGCTCTGCTACCACTTATCAGCCAGCATTAATAACACCATTAATATGAGACTCTCATGGAGCTTCACAGCCTACTCCACTAATCCCCTGCCACTCTTTAATCATCTCACACACTCACAGGCCGGTATCTGTCTTCATCAGCAGATAGGATCTCCTCCGGATAAGGACTCACCTCCAGCGAGGGACCCAGTACAGTTCGTCTTTAGGACAGGACTCACTGTGATCTCGGGCTTTAGGGACTTCTCATTAGACGTCGAAGGCACGGATCGAAGAAGAGCGTTCTGGATAGTGGATTTATAATCTTCGAGTGGCCTGTAGTGGGAGATGAAGTTCTTTAAGACCTTTGATTGGCAACAGCTCCGCTCTCTGATTAAGATGACTTCAGAAGATGGAACAGGGGTTCTCGGGTGGAGGTGGAGGAGGCTGGGGGTGGAGGAGGCTGGGGGTCGGAGGAGGAGGTTGGTTCAGGGTGGAGGTGGTTGCATCAGGGTGGAGGTGGTTGCATCAGTGTGGAGGTGTTTGCGTCAGGGTGGAGGTGTTTGTTTCAGGGTGGAGGTGTTTGTTTCAGGGTGGAGGTGTTTGTTTCAGGGTGGAGGTGGTTGGTTCAGGGTGGAGGTGGTTGCATCAGGGTGGAGGTGGTTATATCAGGGTGGAGGTGGTTGGTTCAGGGTGGAGGTGGTTGCATCAGGGTGGAGCTGGTTGCATCAGGGTGGAGGTGGTTGCATCAGGGTGGAGGTGGTTGTGTCAGGGTGGAGGTGGTTGCATCAGGGTGGAGGTGGTTGCATCAGGGTGGAGGTGGTTGCGTCAGGGTGGAGGTGGTTGTGTCAGGGTGGAGGTGGTTGTGTCAGGGTGGAGGTGTTTACGTCAGGGTGGAGGTGTTCACGTCAGGGTGGAGGTGTTTGCATCAGGGTGGAGGTGGTTGCGTCAGGGTGGAGGTGGTTGTGTCAGGGTGGAGGTGGTTGTGTCAGGGTGGAGGTGTTTACGTCAGGGTGGAGGTGGTTGTGTCAGGGTGGAGATGTTTACGTCAGGGTGGAGGTGGTTGTGTCAGGGTAGAGGTGTTTACGTCAGGGTGGAGGTGGTTGTGTCAGGGTGGAGGTCGTTGCATCAGGGTGGAGGTGGTTGAGTCAGGGTGGAGGTGGTTGCGTCAGGGTGGAGGTGGTTGCGTCAGGGTGGAGGTGGTTGCATCAGGGTGGAGGTGGTTGCATCAGGGTGGAGGTGGTTGGTTCAGGGTGGAGGTGTTTGTGCACTAGCTTATTAGTTAGCTAGCCTGAGGACTCACAATACATTCTACCACTACATTCTCCCACTACTCTGTGGTTCGCTACTGTAGTCTGAGACTGCCATCGCTGAAGTGGTTTGGGGTGATGAGGGGCCTTGTACAAAACAAAGTAAGCAGTGTTTGGATCGTCTCAAACCAATCAGAGCATCAAAGCCAATGACGAATTTTCAATCCTGTCCTTTACCCACTTGTGTTCTACGCTCAACCCATCGTCTTCTGGACAAATCAGACGGCCCCAAATGTGTTCTACGCTCAACCCATCGGCTTCTGGACAAATCACACGGCCCCAAATGTGTTCTACACTCAACCCATCGGCTTCTGGACAAATCAGACGGCCCCAAATGTGTTCTACGCTCAACCCATCGGCTTCTGGACAAATCAGAAGGCCCCAAATGTGTTCTACGCTCAACCCATCGGCTTCTGGACAAATCAGACGGCCCCAAATGTGTTCTACGCTCAACCCATCGGCTTCTGGACAAATCAGACGGCCCCAAATGTGTTCTACGCTCAACCCATCGGCTTCTGGACAAATCAGACGGCCCCAAATGTGTTCGCATTCGGTGAAGGGTCGTGGATGTACTCAGATCCAGACTCATTGCGCAGAAGAATCTAACGTCCGTGGGCATGGCGTAGCGTTTGTCTGGAGCGAAGAGTCTTCGTAAGCCAGGCAAAAACGTTAGCTTGCTAACTGAGCAAGGCAGTCACACACACTTCATATGAAACTAATGCGTTAGTGAGTGCAGAACAATGCACAAAACACTAAATACTTTACCAAGCTAGCTATCTAGCCAATGTAGCTATAATTAAATCACAATGGAATCATTTCCATGAAGCAGCTGCATGTAGCTGGCTGCTGAGAGTCAATGCAGCGTCTTTATTTTAACCTATCTAGCTAAGAATGTATCGATGGTCTCTGATTATGGAGAGTAAATTAAATAGTAAACATTTGACTAGCTAGATATCTAGCTGTGGCTATCTGGCTAGTTTCAACAAGGGCGTTCTACAACAATAGCAACATTAGAGCAAGCTAGCTAGCTAGATAACATTGACTAGACTAGACCATAAAGAAACACACAGGTACATGCATTGCCAAACAACGCCACTGCCACCTTCTGGTTTGGAGGACTGTCGGCAGGCAAACATTTGACGGTCCTACCGGTGCTATCGAAGCTACTAAACAAAACGTTTGACTGTGGAGTAGAGACTGTATCTATCTACAGAAAAGGATATGTTCTCTTTGAGTCTGAGAATATTCAGAGAATGTTGGTTGGACTTTTGGAATGACACTTCACTATGGGGACCACTGCTTTGGCTGGTTATGTCTGCAAGTGGATAAGCCGCCTTGTGAAATCTGCACAGTTTTTCTATGGGAGCGGCAGGGGTAAAGTAACTCATGAAAACCTTATGAAGTCTAATGACACATAATGAAGTCTCCAGAGGATTCCAGACCGGGTAAAGTTAAACGGGACGCCTCAGGAAAGGGGTTGGGATATTCATTATGGAAACTCTCATTTTACACTGAGGCTTTTCAAAGCGACCACGGAGACCTATCACGAGGAAATGAAAGTAATTGGCACACTCAACTCTCTGCTGACATAGATACAGGTCATGTTGGTGCCCTGTCATTGATGGCCTATGCTCCACAAGGAAAACAAAAAAGGCCTAAGTAAGTATGTTGGTGCCCTGCTGAAGAGACAGGAGGAATGTGTGCTATAACAGAACAGTACACCTGGCTGTACCTCGGTGAGTCTACCAGGTAAAATACATGTCCCACCACCACATGCACCGGCTATATAACTTTAACCACACAGAGGATCACACATTGTACTGTAAGGTACACTAGAGATCTCACCTTAAGAACGCTTCATTTACTCAGCGTTAAAGAATGTCACTGGTCCGATGTGCCAGATTCCCTGGAGCAATAAATGGTCTTCTAGCAAGTTAACTTTTAAATCACCCAAACTAGCCCTGTTCAGATACTGTGTTCCAAACTAGCCCTGTTCAGATCCTGTGTTCCAAACCAGCCCTGCTCAGATCCTGTGTTCCAAACTAGCCTTGTTCAGATCCTGTGTTCCAAACTAGCCCTGCTCAGATCATGTGTTCCAAACTAGCCCTGCTCAGATCCTGTGTTCCAAACTAGCCCTGTTCAGATCCTGTGTTCCAAACGAGCCCTGCTTAGATCCTGTGTTCCAAACTAGCCCTGCTCAGATACTGTGTTCCAAACTAGCCCTGCTCAGATCCTGAGTTCCAAACTAGCCCTGCTCAGATCCTGTGTTCCAAACCAGCCCTTCTCAGATCCTGTGTTCCAAACTAGCCCTGCTCAGATCCTGTGTTCCAAACAAGCCCTGTTCAGATCCTGTGTTCCAAACTAGCCCTGTTCAGATCCTGTGTTCCAAACTAGCCTTGTTCAGATCCTGTGTTCCAAACTAGCCCTGCTCAGATCCTGTGTTCCAAACTAGCCCTGCTCAGATCCTGTGTTCCAAACTAGCCCTGTTCAGATTCTGTGTTCCAAACTAGCCCTGCTTAGATCCTGTGTTCCAAACTAGCCCTGCTCAGATACTGTGTTCCAAACCAGCCCTGCTCAGATCCTGAGTTCCAAACTAGCCCTGCTCAGATCCTGTGTTCCAAACCAGCCCTGCTCAGATCCTGTGTTCCAAACTAGCCCTGCTCAGATCCTGTGTTCCAAACTAGCCCTGCTCAGATCCTGTGTTCCAAACTAGCCCTGCTCAGATCCTGTGTTCCAAACTAGCCCTGCTCAGATCCTGTGTTTTAAACTAGCCCTGCTCAGATCCTGTGTTTTAAACTAGCCCTGCTCAGATACTGTGTTCCAAACTAGCCCTGCTCAGATCCCGAGTTCCAAACTAGCCCTGCTCAGATTCTGAGTTCCAAACTAGCCCTGCTCAGATCCTGTGTTCCAAACTAGCCCTGCTCAGATTCTGAGTTCCAAACTAGCCCTGCTCAGATCCTGTGTTCCAAACTAGCCCTGCTCAGATACTGTGTTCCAAACTAGCCCTGCTCAGATCCTGTGTTCCAAACTAGCCCTGCTCAGATCCTGTGTTCCAGGGTGATAATGACAACTGCATGTCATATTAATGTATCTGTTTGTCATTAAGAATTGGACCCTTTTTTTTTCAATTCTCACCTAAAATGACATACCCAAATCTAACTGACTGTAGCTCAGGACCTGAAACAAGGATATGCGTATTCTTGATACCATTTGAAAGGAAACACTTTGAAGTTTGTGGAAATGTGAAATTAATGTAGGTCAAGAGAAATTTTAAAACATTTAATCATGAGCTATTTCAAAATGATTTTGCTGCTGTACCCTTGGAGCTGATTTATCTAGAGGATGATTTTAAATCACGCTACAGAATGTTTTATTGATTTGCTCACTGAGGTAATGGACCATCATGCATCAGTAAGAAAGAGTACAGTTGGTGCTCGTCCATCTCCATGGATTGATGATGAACTGGCTGAGGCTTTTTCTCAAAGAAATATGTCAAAAACTCTTAGCAGCCAAGTCAAAATTTGAAATTGAAGAACAGTTATTATAGAACATCACGTAATTATGCAGTTAAATTGAATCGAAAGGGAAAAAGAAGTTATTTTACAACAATGCTTTTATTGTTTGTAAAAGTGATTGTAAAAAGGTATGGAACACAGTTAATAAGGGCTTACTTGGTACATCTATCTCATCATGCCCATCTAGTGTGGAGGTTGACAGGAGAACAATAACAAAACCAGCTGATATTGCCAATCATTTTGCAGATTTTTTTTATAAAGAAAATGAATTTACTAAGCAACAATGTAAACATACATTCTTCCAAACAAGCTATTGTCCAATGGATTGATGATCATATTATGAGCAACAAGACCTGCTCTTTTAGTCTGCAAACGGTGTCAGTAGACGAGGTATTAAACCTATTGAAATCATTACCCGATGGTAAATCTACAGGTTATGATCTTATGGACACATTTTTTTGCTTCACTGTGCTGCTCCCCAGATTGCAGTTCCACTGAGATACATATTTAATTGGTCACTGGAAAAGGGGATGTTTGCAAATGTATGGAAGCATGCGAAACTATGTCCTATTCCGAAAGACTGCAAAGAACCCATTACTCTTGCCAATAGTCGACCTATTAATCTACTCCCTTCACTCAGTGAGATATTGGAGGGTGTTGTGAGTAGACAAATATGGGAGTACATGGAAAAGAATGATCTGATTACAGCCAATCGGCATGCTGTCACGCCCTGACCTGAGAGAGAGGGTTTGTTTCTCTATGTGGTTAGGTCAGGGTGTGGGGTGGGCATTCTATGTGTTGTATTTCTTTGTTTTGGGCCGAGTATGGTTCCTAACCAGAGGCAGCTGTCTATCGTTGTCTCTGATTGGGAACCATACTTAGGCAGCCCTTTTCCCACCTGTGTTTTGTGGGTAGTTATTTTCTGTTTTGTCTTTCATTACCTGACGGAACTGTTTAGCTATTCGGTTTGTTTTCTTTGTTCTAGTGTTTTCATTGTTTAAATAAATATAATGAACACTTACCACGCTGCGCTTTGGTCCCCTCTCTACGACAGCCGTAACACGTGCTTATCGCAAAAACCATTCCACTACCACTGCATTGGTTGACATGACTGACCAGTGGCTCAATGCTATGGATAATGGCACGTTTGTGGGTGTACTATTTTTAGATTTTAGTGCAGCATTTGATTTAGTGGATCATTAAATAATTTTGACAAAATGAATGCATTAATGGTTTTAAGGAGGAAGCATTTAATTGGGTACAGTCATATCTAACTGACAGGAAACAGTCCACCTATATCAATGGTTCATTTTCTTCCCCTCGTGTTTTAAACTGTGGAATACCGCAGGGCAGCTGCCTTGGACCACTTCTTTATTTAATATATACCAACCACCTTCCCTATGCCTTTGCTGAAACTCAAGCTACTATATTTGCAGATCATACTACAATTTATACAGCAAGACAATCGGTTCAACAGGTACAGCAAGCTTTACAAGGAGATTTGGAGAATATCAGGGAGTGGGTTTGCCAAAACAAACTTGTTTTAAACACCAAGAAAACCAAAGTTATGTTGGTCCGTTCCACTAGGAAAAGGCCAAAACAGCCTGGGATACAATTAAGTATGGGAGGAGTACAAATTGAAGAAGTGGCAGAAACCAAACTATTGGGAGTGCAGCTAGACAACTGCTTATCATGGTTGTCTCAAATAACTCATCTCTGTAAAAAATGTTTTATTAAAACAGCATGCATAATCAGAAGGATAGCTAAATATTTACCAGGAAAAATTCTTAAGCAAATAACACAAGCATTAATTGAGAGTCAGGTGAACTACTGTTCTGAGGTCTGGGGAAATGCATCATCAAGTGAAGTTAGGAGCCTGCAGATTGCACAGAACAAAGCAGCAAGGATTGTTTTATGGTGGAGATGTGGTTCTTCTGTTGCAGTCATGAGCAATGTTCTTGGTTGGTCATCAATCGACAAGATAATTGCAAAAAAACATGCTTATTTTATTTCATAATATACATCATTTAAAACAGCCAAGTTCTATTCATAACGATAATCAGTTGGTAAAAGACAGACATTCCATAAATACTAGGAGTAGATTGTCCACCATCTATGCGTTATCCAGACAGAAAAGAGAAATAGGCAAAAGAACATTTCGATTTAGAGCAATAAAGAAATGGAATAAATTAATTGAGCAAACCAGAAACCTTTCAATATATAAATTTAAACATTATTTTAAAACGATTTTAATATAATACACAGAAATGTTGTGGGATTACAGTAGATGAAGAATCAATATTTTTTAGATTGAGTATTTATTGGTTCATTATGTTAGTATATTATGTATGTTTGTAATAGTGTGTTATATATGAAAATGTTTTGTATTATAAATTGTATTTTAATGTTTAAGGATTCTTGGAAGATTAGTCCAAATGGGGACTAAAAGAGATCCAAATAAAATCAAAATCAAATCAAATGTAGGAGAATATAACACATTAGGTCTCGTAAAAGATAATACAAAGAAAAAAACATGCGTTACAATTTTTTTTACCATCATCTTTGAAATGCAAGAAAAAGGCCAAAATGTATTATTCCAGCCTAGGTGCAATTTAGATTTTAGCCACTAGATGGCAGCGGTGTATGTGCAACGTTTTAGACTGATCCAATGAACCATTCATATCTGTTCAAAATGTTATATCTAGACTGCCCAAAAATGTTCATGTTCAGAACTGTGCACTCTCCTCAAACAGTAGCATGGTATTCTTTCACTGTAATAGCTACTGTAAATTGGACAGTGCAGTTAGATTAACAAGAATTTAAGATTTCTGCTCGACAAATCTGTCGTTCTGCCCCTGAACAAGGCAGTTAACCAACTGTTCCTAGGCCGTCATTGAAAATAAGAATTTGTTCTTAACTGACTTGCCTAGTTAAATAAAGGTTAAATGAAAAATAAAAAAATAAATATCAGATGTTTCTATGTCTTGGGAATATTTTTGTTACTTACAACCTCATGCTAATCACATTAGCCTTCGTTAGCTCAACCGTCCCGAGGGGGGGACACTGATCTCGTAGAGGTCTAACTATTTATCAGTCTTATGGCTTGGGGGTAGAAGCTGTTCAAGGTCCTGTTGGTTCCAAACTTGGTGCATCGGTACCGCTTGCCATGTGGTAGCAGAGAGAACAGTCTATGACTTGGGTGGCTGGAGTTTTTGACAATTTTTAGGGCCTTCCATACATGAAGGGACGTCGCGTGCGCCATCCGTATGGTTAGTGAGAAAGTCCATGTTGCAAATGTACCCTCCCTTACTAGACGTCCGACCACGTCCGATAAATCCGCGGACGGCGTCGGGCCGCTCACAGGGGCCGGATCTTCCAGGAAGTCATCGAACGGAGTCTCTCGGACCTTCGGTTTCCGTTTAATTAAATTTTCAAATTTTGGTCATTTCCTTGCAGTCCCGGATTATTCCACGAGAGGGCGTATGGAATCATATTGCAAATGTAACATATATCACCAATCGCGACACGGCTTTTACTCCTAAACGGAAGATAATTCGAAGACGAAACTCGGTCTGCGTGGGTTTGGCATAATGGGCAGTTGGCCCCGAACAGGATGGAGTCGAGGCCTCGACGCTTTTCGAGTTAAGGCTATTTTTCTGGGATTGAAAGTCAAAGAGGAAAATAGAGTGCTGATTTGACCGCTTCACATCAAACTACATGAGCCTACGGTGTCAGGAGAAAAGGAACCATGCATTTACCAATGTTCATTTCAGAGAAATTGTACAATGACACATTGGTGATATTCAACAACAAGAGGTTTTTTTTCCAAAAAGTTACATATCCAGTTGCAGCGTGTTCAGATGAGTCCGTTAAGGCAGGTTTCGGAGCTCTGCGAGATTTCTGTGATTTTCTGTGATTTTCTGAAACAACACACACTTGTTCAACCCTCTGTAAATAAGTCAGTTCTTAAGAGAAACACTTAAAACTCAATATTCTATAAGAGCCTAATGTTCAGATTCCTGTGTCAACCAGAAATGCCTTATAATGGTGTCATAGGGGCTGTTTTGAAGGGTTAAAAAGGTCAGATCTTTCCACAACTTAATATGTGTGACTAGGCAACCCTCATGAACTGTAAATCAGTCATTTATCCCATCAGATGTCAAAGAAAAGCTCTCTCAAACACACACACAGCAAGGACGGAGTGACACAGTGCGGTGCTTAAAGACACAAAGAGCCTGCAATGGCATTACCATTATCTCTAGGCTGAGACGAGTTCAATGAGACGCCCCGCTTGACCGTAGCTTGCTCGGTATGAGCGCAGCGACCGTGAGAAAACTAGGCCCAAAATGAGGCCTGCACCAATATGTCAAGTGCTTATGGGTGACAGTGAGAGAACCATTAGGGTTAGAAGCACAATTCAACCTCAGGAGCGTTCCTGAGGTCCTCCCGATCTGTGCAATCCTAACCTTGACCCTGTGGCATTAACCCTTCACAGTGAAAAGAAGGTGTTTAGATCAAACTGTGTGCAATGACTTCTCTCCCCATAGGAATACATTGACAATTCTCCTAAATTCAACCTGAAGTCTATGTGGGTTATGAATGCCTTATGAACCTGTCTTCTATAACAATCCATCAGGCTACTGTGAGGTCTACCTGTGTCGATTCTAAGGTTCCTGGAGCAACCGGAAGTTGTTAAAAACAGCCAAGAGCTATTGTCATATGGTCAACCTGCATATAGTGAAAATCACGCAACTCAACCATCTGTTATTCAGTCAATTCTTAAGGTAGAGACTTCATATTCAGGATTCTGTTTATGTCTAACCCAAAGACAACGTGTGTTGAGTAAGAGCTTCCTGTGACAACCGGAAGTGGTTAAAAACACCCAAGAGCTATTGTCATGTAACCTGCACATAGTGAAAATCACGCAACTCAACCCTATGTCATCCAGCCAATTCTTTAGGTAGAAACTTCATATTCAGGATTCTGTATATGCCTACCCCAAAGACAACGTGTGTCTATTCTTTTTGCAAAAAAAACAAAAACACACACACACAATTTGGCCATAGGGACATAGTGTGGGGCTTAGAGTCTTATACCCCCTTCAATAGTTACTTTCGTTCAAACGATTCAAGAACCGTCAGACCTAGAGCTCCGAAATTTTAGAAACCTGTTCTAGAGCTCAAGTCGATAGTGCACGGTGATTTATGGGGCTCTAGAAGGTTCTCTGACCGAGAAACCGCCTCGTACATTTGCAATATTTTCAATTCATTTTGAAAATCACGGACATGGCGACATGTAGAAATGTCCCAGAGTCACAAGACTAGGTGCATTGAAACCGCCTCGGCCCATAGAGACGGACCCCAATGTCTCTGTCTGATAGCTCATTCAGGGACCCCGTAGTAACGCCCTGAAAAAGTGGATTTTCAGCACCAATTAAGGCCATTGCTCGGGCACCGAATGACCTATCAAGCCGAAACTTGGGATTCGGGGTCGCCTCACATAGGCCTACACATAATGTCAGAGCTGGACCCGCAGCTATAACGTAACTATGTGTTTTATGTTTTTTTTATGGTTAAAATTGAAAGCACTGTGAATTATGGGCCTTCTCTGACATATGTGATAGTTGGCTTCTATACGAGTTGGAAAAAGTTGATTTTGTGTCAGATGCTATCAGTTTGGTGTCAGAATGACATCTAATTGACTGATGGACGCTGACTGCTGTGTGACGAGCAATGGAGAGGAACCACAGTCACTGCCCGGCCATCCCGAGTTCATCGGGCCAGTCAATTATGCATTTCTGCAGTATTTTTGAGCATGCCTAAATTTGTGATGCTAAATGCCCATTAAATCATATTGCAAACGTAACGCGCTATATTGCAAATGTAACGTGCGTTTGCAATATGATTCAACAGCAGAAAATATCACCAAAGTTGACATGATGAAATCAACACAATGAGCAACAGAGAGGAACCACAGTCACTGCCCGGCCATCCCGAGTTCATCAGGCCAGTCAATTATGCATTTCTGCAGTATTTTTGAGCATGCCTAAATTTGTGATGCTAAATGCCCATTAAATCATATTGCAAACGTAACGCGCTATATTGCAAACGTAACGTGCGTTTGCAATATGACTCAACAGCAAAAAAGATCACCAAAGTTGACATGATGAAATCAACACAATGAGCGATAGAGAGGAACCACAGTCACTGCCCGGCCATCCCCAGTTCATCGGGACAGTAGATTATGCATATCTTTAGTGTTTTTGAGCATGCCAAATTCGTGATGTTGAGGCCCATTGAATCATATTGCAAATGCGCATCCGTGGACATGGTGACCCGAAATGGGTTACCAGGAGTAATTTTTTAGAATGGTTTTAAATGCCTTTAGGGTGGTGCAAGGGGTGCACGATTGGGTAGGGAGCACCTTCCATCAGTGCCCATCCAGTATGGGGCGCCCCTAGTCATTTTGGACATTTTTCAAAAAAATCGCTAAAAAACGACAATCCCACTTCTCTCATGTCACCATCAAGCCATGGAGAGGAACCACAGTCACTGCCCGGCCATCACCAGTTCATCGGGACAGTCAATTTTGCATATCTTTAGTGTTTTTGAGCATGCCAAATTCGTGATGTTGAGGCCCATTGAATCATATTGCAAATGCGCATCAGTGCACATGGTGACCCGAAATGGGTTACCAGGAGTAATTTTTTAGAATGGTTTTAAATGCCTTTAGGGTGGTGCAAGGGGTGCACGGTTGGGTAGGGAGCACCTTCCATCAGTGCCCATCCAGTATAAGGCGCCCCTAGTCATTTTGGACATTTTTCAAAAAATCGCTAAAAATCGACAGTCCCACTTCTCTCATGTCAACATCAAGTCATGGAGAGGAACCACAGTCACTGCCCGGCCATCCCTAGTTCATCGGGACAGTCAATTTTGCATATCTTTAGTGTTTTTGAGCATGCCAAATTCGTGATGTTGAGGCCCATTGAATCATATTGCAAATGCGCATCAGTGCACATGGTGACCCGAAATGGGTTACCAGGAGTAATTTTTTAGATGGGTTTTAAATGCCTTTAGGGTGGTGCAAGGGGTCCACGGTTGGGTAGGGAGCACCTTCCATCAGTGCCCATCCAGTATGGGGCGCACCTAGTCATTTTGGACATTTTTCAAAAAAATCGCTATAAAACGACAATCCCACTTGTCTCATGTCACCATCAAGCCATGGAGAGGAACCACAGTCACTGCCCGGCCATCACCAGTTCATCGGGACAGTCAATTTTGCATATCTTTAGTGTTTTTGAGCATGCCAAATTCGTGATGTTGAGGCCCATTGAATCATATTGCAAATGCGCATCAGTGCACATGGTGACCCGAAATGGGTTACCAGGAGTAATTTTTTAGAAGGGTTTTAAATGCCTTTAGGGTGGTGCAAGGGGTCCACGGTTGGGTAGGGAGCACCTTCCATCAGTGCCCATCCAGTATGGGGCGCACCTAGTCATTTTGGACATTTTTCAAAAAAATCGCTATAAAACGACAATCCCACTTGTCTCATGTCACCATCAAGCCATGGAGAGGAACCACAGTCACTGCCCGGCCATCACCAGTTCATCGGGACAGTCAATTTTGCATATCTTTAGTGTTTTTGAGCATGCCAAATTCGTGATGTTGAGGCCCATTGAATCATATTGCAAATGCGCATCAGTGCACATGGTGACCCGAAATGGGTTACCAGGAGTAATTTTTTAGAATGGTTTTAAATGCCTTTAGGGTGGTGCAAGGGGTGCACGGTTGGGTAGGGAGCACCTTCCATCAGTGCCCATCCAGTATGGGGCGCCCCTAGTCATTTTGGACATTTTTCAAAAAAATCGCTAAAAAACGACAATCCCACTTCTCTCATGTCACCATCAAGCCATGGAGAGGAACCACAGTCACTGCCCGGCCATCCCCAGTTCATCGGGACAGTAGATTATGCATTTCTGCAGTGTTTTTGAGCATGCCAAATTCGTGATGTTGAGATCCATTGAAACATATTGCAAATGCGCATCAGTGCACATGGTGACCCGAAATGGGTTACCAGGAGTAATTTTTTAGAAGGGTTTTAAATGCCTTTAGAGGGTGCAAGGGGTTCACGGTTGGGTAGGGAGCACCTTCCATCAGTGCCCATCCAGTATGGGGCGCACCTAGTCATTTTGGACATTTTTCAAAAAATCACAAAAAAAACTCACCATCAAGCCATGGAGAGGAACCACAGTCACTGCACAGCCATCCCCAGTTCATCGGGACAGTCAGTTATGCATTTCTGCAGTGGTTTTGAGCACGCCAAAGTTGTGATGCTAAATGCCCATTGAATCATATTGCAAACGTAACACGCAATATTGCAAATGTAACGCGCATTTGCAACATGATTCAACAGCAAAAAATATCACCAAAGTTGACATGATGAAATCAACACAACGAGCGATGGAGAGGAACAACAGTCACTGCACGGCCATCCCCAGTTCATCGGGACAGTCAATTATGCATTTCTGCAGTGGTTTTGAGCATGCCACATTTGTGATGCTAAATGCCCATTGAATCATATTGCAAACGTAACATGGAATATTGCAAATGTAACGCGCATTTGCAACATGATTCAACAGCAAAAAACATCACCAAAGTTGACATGATGAAATCAACACAACGAGCGATGGAGAGGAACCACAGTCACTGCACGGCCATCCCCAGTTCATCGGGACAGTCAATTATGCATTTCTGCAGTGGTTTTGAGCATGCCAAAGTTGTGATGCTAAATGCCAATTGAATCATATTGCAAATGCGCATCCGTGTATTTGCAATATGATTCTACAGCAAAAAATATCACCAAAGGTGACATGATGAAATCAACACAACGAGCGATGGAGAGGAACCAGGAGCGTTCCTGAGGTCCTCCCGATCTGTGCAAGCCAACCTTGACCCTGTGGCATTAACCCTTCACAGTGAAAAGAAGGTGTTTAGATCAAACTGTGTGCAATGACTTCTCTCCCCATAGGAACACATAGACTATTCTCCAAAATTCAACCTGAAGCCTATGTGGGTTATGAATGCCTTATGAACCTGTCTTGTACAACAATCCATCAGGCTACTGTGAGGTCTACCTGTGTCGATTCTAAGGTTCCTGTGACAACTGGAAGTGGTTAAAAACACCCAAGAGCTATCGTCATATAACCTGCACATAGTGAAAATCACGCAACTCAACCATCTGTTACTCAGTCAATTCTTAAGGTAGAGACTTCTTATTCAGGATTCTGTTTATGTCTACCCCAAAGACAACGTGTGTGAAGCAAGAGCTTCCTGTGACAACCGGAAGTGGTTAAAATCACCCAAGAGCTATTGTCATATTACGTGCGCATAGTGAAAATCACGCAACTCAACCATCTGTTTCTCAGTCAATTCTTAAGGTAGAGACTTCTTATTCAGGATTCTGTTTATGTCTACCCCAAAGACAACGTGTGTTGAGCAAGAGCTTCCTGTGACAACCGGAAGTGGTTAAAAACACCCAAGAGCTATTGTCATATTACGTGCGCATAGTGAAAATCACGCAACTCAACCATCTGTTACTCAGTCAATTCTTAAGGTAGAGACTTCTTATTCAGGATTCTGTTTATGTCTACCCCAAAGACAACGTCTGTGAAGCAACAGCTTCCTGTGACAACCGGAAGTGGTTAAAAACACCCAAGAGCTATTGTCATATTGCCACCTGCAGATAGTGAAAATCACGCAACTCAACCATCTGTTACTCAGTCAATTTTTAAGGTAGAGACGTCTTATTCAGGATTATGTTTATGTCTACCCCAAAGACAACGTGTGTGAAGCAAGAGCTTCCTGTGACAACCGGAAGTGGTTAAAAACACCCAAGAGCTATTGTCATATTACGTGCGCATAGTGAAAATCAAGCTACTCAACCATCTGTTACTCAGTCAATTCTTAAGGTAGAGACTTCTTATTCAGGATTCTGTTTATGTCTACCCCAAAGACAACGTGTGTGAAGCAACAGCTTCCTGTGACAACCGGAAGTGGTTAAAATCAACCAAGAGCTATTGTCATATTACGTGCGCATAGTGAAAATCACGCAACTCAACCATCTGTTACTCAGTCAATTCTTAAGGTAGAGACTTCTTATTCAGGATTCTGTTTATGTCTACCCCAAAGACAACGTGTGTGAAGCAACAGCTTCCTGTGACAACCGGAAGTGGTTAAAAACACCCAAGAGCTATTGTCATATTGCCACCTGCAGATAGTGAAAATACCGCAACTCAACCATCTGTTACTCAGTCAATTTTTAAGGTAGAGACTTCTTATTCAGGATTCTGTTTATGACTACCCCAAAGACAACGTCTGTGAAGCAAGAGCTTCCTGTGACAACCGGAAGTGGTTAAAAACACCCAAGAGCTATTGTCATATTACGTGCGCATAGTGAAAATCAAGCAACTCAACCATCTGTTACTCAGTCAATTCTTAAGGTAGAGACTTCTTATTCAGGATTCTGTTTATGTCTACCCCAAAGACAACGTGTGTTGAGTAAGAACTTCCTGTGACAACGGGAAGTGGTTAAAACAGCCTAGAGCTATTGTCATATGGACAACCTGCATATAGTGAAAATCAGACAACTCAACCATCTGTCATTCAGTCAATTCTTAAGGTAGAGACTTCTTATTCAGGATTCTGTTTATGTCTACCCCAAAGACAACGTGTGTGAAGCAAGAGCTTCCTGTGACAACCGGAAGTGGTTAAAAACACCCAAGAGCTATTGTCATATTGCCACCTGCAGATAGTGAAAATCACGCAACTCAACCATCTGTTACACAGTCAATTCTTAAGGTAGAGACTTCTTATTCAGGATTATGTTTATGTCTACCCCAAAGACAACGTGTGTGAAGCAAGAGCTTCCTGTGACAACCGGAAGTGGCTAAAATCACCCAAGAGCTATTGTCATATTACGTGCGCATATAGTGAAAATCACGCAACTCAACCATCTGTTACTCAGTCAATTCTTAAGGTAGAGACTTCTTATTCAGGATTCTGTTTATATGTACCCCAAAGACAACGTGTGTGAAGCAACAGCTTCCTGTGACAACCGGAAGTGGTTAAAAATAGCCTAGAGCTATTGTCATATTGCCACCTGCAGATAGTGAAAATCACGCAACTCAACCATCTGTTATTCAGTCAATTCTTAAGGTAGAGACTTCTTATTCAGGATTCTGTTTATGTCTACCCCAAAGACAACGTGTGTGAAGCAACAGCTTCCTGTGACAACCGGAAGTGGTTAAAAACACCCAAGAGCTATTGTCATATTGCCACCTGCAGATAGTGAAAATCACGCAACTCAACCATCTGTTACTCAGTCAATTTTTAAGGTAGAGACTTCTTATTCAGGATTATGTTTATGTCTACCCCAAAGACAACGTGTGTGAAGCAAGAGCTTCCTGTGACAACCGGAAGTGGTTAAAATCACCCAAGAGCTATTGTCATATTACGTTCGCATAGTGAAAATCACGCAACTCAACCATCTGTTTCTCAGTCAATTCTTAAGGTAGAGACTTCTTATTCAGGATTCTGTTTATGTCTACCCCAAAGACAACGTGTGTGAAGCAACAGCTTCCTGTGACAACCGGAAGGGGTTAAAAACACCCAAGAGCTATTGTCATATTGCCACCTGCAGATAGTGAAAATCACGCAACTCAACCATCTGTTACTCAGTCAATTTTTAAGGTAGAGACTTCTTATTCAGGATTCTGTTTATGTCTACCCCAAAGACAACGTGTGTGAAGCAAGAGCTTCCTGTGACAACCGGAAGTGGTTAAAAACACCCAAGAGCTATTGTCATATTACGTGCGCATAGTGAAAATCACGCAACTCAACCATCTGTTACTCAGTCAATTCTTAAGGTAGAGACTTCTTATTCAGGATTCTGTTTATGTCTACCCCAAAGACAACGTGTGTTGAGTAAGAACTTCCTGTGACAACGGGAAGTGGTTAAAACAGCCTAGAGCTATTGTCATATGGACAACCTGCATATAGTGAAAATCACGCAACTCAACCATCTGTCATTCAGTCAATTCTTAAGGTAGAGACTTCTTATTCAGGATTCTGTTTATGTCTACCCCAAAGACAACGTGTGTGAAGCAAGAGCTTCCTGTGACAACCGGAAGTGGTTAAAAACACCCAAGAGCTATTGTCATATTGCCACCTGCAGATAGTGAAAATCACGCAACTCAACCATCTGTTACTCAGTCAATTCTTAAGGTAGAGACTTCTTATTCAGGATTATGTTTATGTCTACCCCAAAGACAACGTGTGTGAAGCAAGAGCTTCCTGTGACAACCGGAAGTGGTTAAAATCACCCAAGAGCTATTGTCATATTACGTGCGCATATTGAAAATCACGCAACTCAACCATCTGTTACTCAGTCAATTCTTAAGGTAGAGACTTCTTATTCAGGATTCTGTTTATATGTACCCCAAAGACAACGTGTGTGAAGCAAGAGCTTCCTGTGACAACCGGAAGTGGTTAAAAATAGCCTAGAGCTATTGTCATATTGCCACCTGCAGATAGTGAAAATCACGCAACTCAACCATCTGTTATTCAGTCAATTCTTAAGGTAGAGACTTCTTATTCAGGATTCTGTTTATGTCTACCCCAAAGACAACGTGTGTGAAGCAACAGCTTCCTGTGACAACCGGAAGTGGTTAAAAACACCCAAGAGCTATTGTCATATTGCCACCTGCAGATAGTGAAAATCACGCAACTCAACCATCTGTTACTCAGTCAATTCTTAAGGTAGAGACTTCTTATTCAGGATTATGTTTATGTCTACCCCAAAGACAACGTGTGTGAAGCAAGAGCTTCCTGTGACAACCGGAAGTGGTTAAAATCACCCAAGAGCTATTGTCATATTACGTGCGCATAGTGAAAATCACGCAACTCAACCATCTGTTACTCAGTCAATTCTTAAGGTAGAGACTTCTTATTCAGGATTCTGTTTATATGTACCCCAAAGACAACGTGTGTGAAGCAAGAGCTTCCTGTGACAACCGGAAGTGGTTAAAAATAGCCTAGAGCTATTGTCATATTGCCACCTGCAGATAGTGAAAATCACGCAACTCAACCATCTGTTATTCAGTCAATTCTTAAGGTAGAGACTTCTTATTCAGGATTCTGTTTATGTCTACCCCAAAGACAACGTGTGTGAAGCAACAGCTTCCTGTGACAACCGGAAGTGGTTAAAAACACCCAAGAGCTATTGTCATATTGCCACCTGCAGATAGTGAAAATCACGCAACTCAACCATCTGTTACTCAGTCAATTTTTAAGGTAGAGACTTCTTATTCAGGATTATGTTTATGTCTACCCCAAAGACAACGTGTGTGAAGCAAGAGCTTCCTGTGACAACCGGAAGTGGTGATAACACCCAAGAGCTATTGTCATATTACGTGCGCATAGTGAAAATCACGCAACTCAACCATCTGTTACTCAGTCAATTCTTAAGGTAGAGACTTCTTATTCAGGATTCTGTTTATGTCTACCCCAAAGACAACGTGTGTTGAGTAAGAACTTCCTGTGACAACGGGAAGTGGTTAAAACAGCCTAGAGCTATTGTCATATGGTCAACCTGCATATAGTGAAAATCACTCAACTCAACCATCTGTTACTCAGTCAATTCTTAAGGTAGAGACTTCTTATTCAGGATTCTGTTTATGTCTACCCCAAAGACAACGTGTGTGAAGCAAGAGCTTCCTGTGACAACCGGAAGTGGTTAAAAACACCCAAGAGCTATTGTCATATTGCCACCTGCAGATAGTGAAAATCACGCAACTCAACCATCTGTTACTCAGTCAATTCTTAAGGTAGAGACTTCTTATTCAGGATTCTGTTTATGTCTACCCCAAAGACAACGTGTGTGAAGCAAGAGCTTCCTGTGACAACCGGAAGTGGTTGAAATCCCCCAAGAGCTATTGTCATATTACGTGCTCATAGTGAAAATCACGCAACTCAACCATCTGTTTCTCAGTCAATTCTTAAGGTAGAGACTTCTTATTCAGGATTCTGTTTATGTCTACCCCAAAGACAACGTGTGTGAAGCAAGAGCTTCCTGTGACAACCGGAAGTGGTTAAAAACACCCAAGAGCTATTGTCATATTACGTGCGCATAGTGAAAATCACGCAACTCAACCATCTGTTACTCAGTCAATTCTTAAGGTAGAGACTTCTTATTCAGGATTATGTTTATGTCTACCCCAAAGACAACGTGTGTGAAGCAAGAGCTTCCTGTGACAACCGGAAGTGGTTAAAAACACCCAAGAGCTATTGTCATATTGGCACCTGCAGATAGTGAAAATCATACAACTCAACCATGTGTCATTCAGTCAATTCTTAAGGTAGAGACTTCATATTCAGGATTCTGTATATGCCTACCCCAAAGACAACGTGTGTCTATTCTTTTTGCAAAAAAAAACAAAAACACACACACACAATTTGGCCATAGGTACATAGTGTGGGGCTTAGAGGCTTATACCGCCTTCAATAGTTACTTTCGTTCAAACGATTCAAGAACCGTCAGACCTAGAGCTCCGAAATTTTAGAAACCTGTTCTAGAGCTCAAGTCGATAGTGCACGGTGATTTATGGGGCTCTAGAAGGTTCTCTGACCGAGAAACCGTCTCGTACATTTGCAATATTTTCAATTCATTTTGAATATCACGGACATGGCGACATGTAGAAATGTCCCAGAGTCGCAAGACTAGGTGCATTGAAACCGCCTCGGCCCATAGAGACGGACCCCAATGTCTCTGTCCGATAGCTCATTCAGGGACCCCGTAGTAACGCCCTGAAAAAGTGGATTTTCAGCACCAATTAGGCCATTGCTCGGGCACCGAATGACCTATCGAGCCGAAACTTGGGATTCGGGGTCGCCTCACATAGGCCTACACATAATGTCAGAGCTGGACCCGCAGCTATAACGTAACTATGTGTTTTAGGTTTTTTTATGGTTAAAATTGAAAGCACTGTGAATTATGGGCCTTCTCTGACATATGTGATAGTTGGCTTCTATACGAGTTGGAAGAAGTGGATTTGGTGTCAGATGCTATCAGTTTGGTGTCAAAATGACATCTAATTGACTGATGGACGCTGACTGCTGGGTGACGAGCAATGGAGAGGAACCTCAGTCCCTGCCCGGCCATCCCGAGTTCATCGAGCCAGTCAATAATGCATTTCTGCAGTATTTTTGAGCATGCCTAAATTTGTGATGCTAAATGCCCATTGAATCATATTGCAAACGTAACGCGCAATATTGCAAATGTAACGCGCATTTGCAAGATGATTCAACAGCAAAAAATATCACCAAAGTTGACATGATGAAATCAACACAACGAGCGATGGAGAGGAACCACAGTCACTGCACGGCCATCCCTTAGATCATCGGGCCAGTCAATTATGCATTCTGAGCATGTCAAATTCGTTAAAAATGTTAAAAGCAACAGAGTCCCACTTCTCCCTCATCATACATGACAAGTAGACCATCTGCGTTGATTGATGGCTCAACATAGGGATACATATCATTTGGGCAGTATAAATGCCATTTGGACCATGGTTCACTGACTTTTGGGTTTGGAAACCGACTTCCTATGATCGTACATGGCAAACGGACAAACATACTGATTTGGCACATTCAATAGTTTCATACATGTATAATTGACAAATAAAGAATTGGACATTTCATTTGCACATTTCTAATGGCATTTGGCAAAAAATATAAATATGTCACTTTTGACTTCCTATGAAATCATATTCCAAATGCACAAATCATATGCCTTATGCACAAGCAAATATGTCACTTTTGACTTCCTATGAAATCATATTCCAAATGCACAAAACATATGCCTTATGCACAAGCAAAAACAACCCAAAAAATTATGTCAATAAAATATGTCAAAAGTATGTCCATACAGCTCTTATACATGTGTAATTGACATAAAAATAAAAAAAAAATTGAAAAACGGTCCAGAAACCTCTTTTTAAGGGTTGAAAAGTTTTCAAAAATATGTCATTTTTTCAAAATTTGACTCTTGGGACTTGAATTGTGTTACATTTGCAATATGAAAATTCACTGCGGAGAGCTCTAGCTATCTTTTGGAAATTTGCTGTAATTTGGCACATGCAATACTTCCACAAGTGACAAAAAAAAGCATTGGATATGTCATTTTGCAAAAAAAAAGAAAAAAAAATGTCACTTTTTCCTATGAAATCATATTCAAAATGCACAAAACATATGCCTTGCGCACAAGCAAAAGCAACCCAAAAAACGACATCAATAAAAAACGTCAGAAGCATGTTCATACAGCTCTTATACATGTGTAATTGACATAACAATCGAAAAAAAATCGAAAAACGGTCCAGAAACCACTTTTTTACAAGGTGCTAAGTTTTCAAAAAAAAAATCATTTTATCAAAATCTGAGACTTGGGTAAGAATTGGGTATCATTTGCTGTATGAAAATCCAAGGTGGAGCGCGCTCGCCATCTAAAGGAAATTTGGGGTGTTACAATTGGCAATTGCCATCGGAAAATTGCCATATGATTGGCCCGGAGATGGGCCGCTTTGGGTGGTTTTTGCAATCGTGTGTATGATTCGTGCTATGCCAATATGTTGCCATGTTATTTTGTCCAAATCAGGGGGGTATTCCCTTACTCTGACACCGCCTGGTATAGAGGTCCTGGATGGCAGGGAGCTCTGCCCCCGTGGTGTACTGGGCCATATGCACTTGTAACAGTATAGCTTCCTTCCCTCTCCTCGCCCCTACCTGGGCTCGAACCAGGGACCCTCTACACACATAGACAACAGCCACCCTCGAAGCATCGTTACCCATCGCTCCACAAAAGCCGTGGCGGCCCTTGCAGAGCAAAGGGGAACAACTACTTCAAGGTCTCAGAGCGAGTGACGTCACCGATTGAAACGCTATTAGCGCGCACCCCGCTAACTAGCTAGCCATTTCACATCGGTTACACACTACCCTCTGTACCACCTTGCGGTCGGATGCTATGTAGTTGCCATACCAAGTGGTGATGCAGCCAGTCAAGATGCTCTCAATGGTGCAGCTGTAGAACTTTCAGGATCTGAGGGCCCATGCCAAATCTTATCAAGCCTCCTAGATCTGAGGGCCCATGCCAAATCTCATCAAGCCTCCTAGATCTGAGGGCCCACGCCAAATCTCATCAAGCCTCCTAGATCTGAGGGCCCGACCAAATCTCATCAAGCCTCCTAGATCTGAGGGCCCATGCCAAATCTTATCAAGCCTCCTAGATCTGAGGGCCCATGCCAAATCTCATCAAGACTCCTAGATCTGAGGGCCCATGCCAAATATTATCAAGCCTCCTAGATCTGAGGGCCCATGCCAAATCTTATCAAGCCTCCTAGATCTGAGGGCCCATGCCAAATCTTATCAAGCCTCCTAGATCTGAGGGCCCATGCCAAATCTCATCAAGGCTCCTAGATCTGAGGGCCCATGCCAAATCTTATCAAGCCTCCTAGATCTGAGGGCCCATGCCAAATCTTATCAAGCCTCCTAGATCTGAGGGCCCATGCCAAATCTTATCAAGCCTCCTAGATCTGAGGGCCCATGCCAAATCTTATCAAGCCTCCTAGATCTGAGGGCCCACGCCAAATCTTATCAAGCCTCCTAGATCTGAGGGCCCATGCCAAATCTCATCAAGCCTCCTAGATCTGAGGGCCCATGCCAAATCTTATCAAACCTCCTAGATCTGAGGGCCCGGCTAAATCTTATCAAGGCTCCTGAGAGGGAAGAGGCTTTGTCTTGCCTTCTGTGTTGGTGTGTGTGGACTATGTTAATTCCTTAGTTTCCTCTAGTCCACTATCAGCTCCTTTGTCTTGCCTTCTGTGTTGATGTGTGGACTATGTTAATTCCTTAGTTTCCTGTAGTCCGCTCCTTTGTCTTGCTCACGTTGAGGGAGAGGTTGTTGTCCTGGCTACACACTGCCAGGTCACTGACCTCCTCCCTATAGGCTGTCTCATCGTCGTCGGTGATCAGGCCTACCACCAGGTCTCTGACCTCCTCCCTATAGGCTGTCTCATCGTCGTCGGTGATCAGGCCTACCACCGTAGTGTCATCAGTAAACTTAATGATGGTGTTGGAGTCGTGCGCGGCCACACAGTCATGGGGGAACAGGGAGTACAGAGAGAGGAGAGAGGAGCTGAGAACTAACAAACATTAGTTACCACAGCCACAAACTCACAACTTCTGTGCTGCTATGCTTTGTTGCTACTTGGCTACCTGACAAACTTTTCAGTTTTTACTTTTAATAACCGTTCAATCAAACTCTGTATTTAACACATTTACCAACGTTTTAGTTTTTTCCTCACTCAACTTTTTTTCATTCAACTTTTTCACCCTGGACGCTTTATCTTGGCCTGGTTCTACATGACCTACAGCAGCAGAAAAAGCTAAGTAGTAACATGAACACTCTGCCTTCTAATTGCAGTCGCTGTACTCATAATATACAGGAGAACGATCGCCGTGTGGTGAGGATCGCCTGCTGCAAGCCCAGCTTCAGATCGAATCGTTAGGGCAATTTAAGTGTAGGAAAGGATGAAACAGCGTCTGTGCCCCCAGTAAGTACAGATTGAAAAATAAATCCCTTCACACAGTCCCGGCAGCAGGACAATTTTCTCAAAGCTTTTGGAAAGAAATACTGTCGGCATTCTAAACCAGTGTCGCTCATTCAGTCGACAGAAACTTTCAACTGGTTCTCCCCATTAACTTCTATGGTCTAGGTGGGACACAGCCAGTGAAATATCAGGGCAGAAAATTCAAAAACAACAAAATGTCATAATTCAACTTTCTCAAACATACGACTAATTTACACCATTTTAAAGATACACTTCTTGTTAATCTAACCACATTGTCCGATTTCAAAAAGGCTTTAGAGCAAAAGCAAAACATCAGATTATGTTAGGAGAGTACATAGACAAAAATAATCACACAGCCATTTTCCAAGCAAGGACATGTGTCAATAAAACCTAAAACACAGCGAAATGAAGCACTAACCTTTGACGATCTTCATCAGATGACACTCCTAGGACATTATGTTACACAATACATGTATGTTTTGTTCGATAAAGTTAATATTTATATCCAAAAACAGCATTTTATATTGGCGCGTGATATTCAAAAAATGTATTCCAACCAAAACGCCCGGTGAATGTGCACATCAATTTACAAAAATACTCATCATAAACGTTGACAAAATACATAACAATTATTTTAAGAATTATAGATAGACTACTCCTTTATGCAACCGCTGTGTCAGATTTTAAAATAGCTTTACGGAGAAAGCACATTTTTCAATATTCTCAGTACATAGCTCAGCCATCACGGTGAGCTATTCAGACACCCGCCAAGTTTGAGGCACACAAAACTCAGAATTAGTATTAGAAATATTGTATTACCTTTGCTGATCTTCGTCAGAATGCACTCCCAGGACTGCTACTTCCACAAGAAATGTTGTTTTGGTTCCAAATAATCCATATTTATGTCCAAATGCCTCTGTTTTGTTCGTGCGTTCAGAGCACTATCCAAAGGGTAATGCGCGAGTGTGGAATGAGAGACAAAAAGTCAAAATGTTCCATTACCGTACTTAGAAGCATGTGAAACGCTGTTTAAAATCAATCTTTATGGTATTTTCAACGTAAAATTGCGATAATATTCCAACCAGACAATAGCATATTCATTCAAGAAGAAAAAGAAGGAGGGGCGCGCTCGCGGGACCGAGCATATCCAATCCCTTTGTTGCCAGGCAGACCACTCAGTGACTGAGCTCCTATTATCTGCCCAGTGACAGGAAAATGCTCAAACCACTTTCTGAAGGCTTTAGACAGCCAATGGAAGCCTTAGGAAGTGCAACGTCACCCCACAGACACTGGAGCTTTGATAGAGAATCAAAAGAAGAATCACAATTCTCAGACATTTCACTTCCTGCTTGGATTTTTCTCAGGTTTTTGCCTGCCATATGAGTTCTGTTATACTCACAGACACCATTCAAACAGTTTTAGAAACTTCAGAGTGTTTTCTATCCAAATCTACTGATAATATGCATATTCTAGTTTCTGGGCCAGAGTAGTAACCTGTTCAAATTGGGTACGTTTTTCATCCGGCCGTGAAAATACTGCCCCCTAGCCCAGACAGGTTTTAAGCAGCGAGTCGGAGTCAGAGGCCGAGCCTTCTCTGGTCTCTCCACCCATTACCGGGTCTGAGCCGCCGAAGGCTCCCACCATTAGCTCTGACAAATTGAAAACCCTAGTCGTTGGCGACTCCATTACCTGTAGTATTAGACTTAAAGAATCATCCAGCGATCATACACTGTTTACCAGGGGGCAGGGCTACTGACATTAAGGCTAAGGCTAAAACTGGTGAGTGTAGAGAGTTTGGGGCGACAGGTAGCCTAGTGGTTAGAGCGTTGGACTTGTAAGGTTGAAAGGTTGCAAGATTGAATCCCTGAGCTGACAAGGTAAAAATCTGTTGTTCTGCCCCTGAACAAGGCAGTTAACCCACTGTTCCCCGGTAGGCTGTCATTGAAAATAAGAATTTGTTCTTAACTGACTTGCCTAGTTAAATAAAGGTAAAAAATAGGCAGATTATCCATGTCGGCACCAATGATGTTAGGATGAAACAGTCAGAGGTCACCAAGTACATCTAGAAAGCTGTTTTGGCATCGAGTAATTGTCTCTGGCCCACTCCCAGTTAGGGGGAGTGATGAGCTCTACAGCAGAGTCTCACAACTCAATCGCTGGTTGAGAACTGTTTTCTGCCCCTCCCAAAAGAAAGAATTTGTAGATAATTGGCCTTCTTTCTGGGACTCACCCACAAACAGGACCAAGCCTGGCCTGCTGAGGAGTGACGGATTCCATCCTAGCTGGAGAGGTGCTCTCATCTTATCTATGAACATAGACAGGGCATTAACTCCTCTAGCTCCACAATGAAATAGGGTGCAGGCCAGGCAGCAGGCTGTTAGCCAGCCTGCCAGCTTAGTGGAGTCTGCCACTAGCACAGTCAATGTAGTCAGCTCAGCTATCCCCATTGAGACCGTGTCTGTACCTCGACCTAGGTTGGGCCAAACTAAACATGGCGGTGTTCACCTTAGCAATCCCACGGGAATAAAGACCTCCTCCATTCCTGCCATTATTGAAAGAGATTGTGATACCTCACATCTCAAAATAGGGCTACTTAATGTTAGATCCCTCACTTCCAAGGCAGTTATAGTCAATGAACTATTCACTGATCATAATCTTGATGTGATTGGCCTGACTGAAACATGGCTTAAGCCTGATGAATTTATTGTGTTAAATGAGGCCTCACCCCCTGGTTACACTAGTGACCATACCCCCCCATGCATCCCGCAAAGGCGGAGGTGTTGCTAACATTTACGACAGCAAATGTCGTAAGGGGAACGTACCTTCAGGCTCTGATCAGTCCCTACACCCAAAGAAGGGCACTGCGTTCATCCACCGCTGGCCTGCTGGCCCCCCTACCTCTGCGGAAGCACAGTTCCCGCTCAGCCCAGTTAAAACTGTTCGCTGCTCTGGCACCCCAATGGTGGAACAAGCTCCCTCACGACGCCAGGACAGCGGAGTCAATCACCACCTTCCGGAGACACCTGAAACCCCACCTCTTTAAGGAATACCTGGGATAGGATTGAGTAATCCTTCAAACCCTCCCCCCCCCAAAAATATAGATGTACTATTGTAAAGTGGTTGTTCCACTGGATATCATAAGGTGAATGTACCAATTTGTAAGTCGCTCTGGATAAGAGCGTCTGCTAAATGACGTAAATGTAAATGTCTATTTACCCCCCAAAAATGACTTTGAGTTTCTAGTGATGAAATCTATGCAGCCTACTCAATCACTGTTTATAGCGACTGTTTAAAGGCCTCCTGGGCCGTATACAGCGTTCCTCATTGAGTTCCCTGAATTTCTATCGGACCTTGTAGTCAATGGTAGAAAATATTTTTGGTGACTTCAATATTCACATGGAAAAATCCACAGACCCACTACAAAAGGCTTTCGGAGCTATCATCGACTCTCCAGACCTACTCACTGCCACAGTCATACTCTGGACCTAGTTTTGTCCCGTGGAATAAATATTGTGGATCTAAATGTTTTTTGTCATAATCCTGGACTATCGGACCACCATTTTATTGCGTTTGCAATCGCAACAAATAATCTGCTCAGACACCAACCAAGGATCATCAAAAGCCGTGCTATAAATTCGATGGACAAACCAAAAGATTTCTAGATGCCGTTCCAGCATGTCACTGTTAGTCTATACCTGTTGTTTACGAAGCATGTGACAAATACTATTTAACTCCAAAACCCATCCAATCTCTTAACATTTTGTAATCTTTGGTTTAGTCACTTTGGAGCATGTAAACTATATTTTCACAGCATCAGTGATAAAAAAATAGTGTTTTTTACATTGATAGTTTTAAAACAGTTATAAGAAACATGCCAGGACCAATTAGTAGCAGTCTAGATGTCACCAAACATCATGTGACAATATTGGGACCAGTAAACAAGTAAACAAAAATAAGAGCTAACATGGTAAGTAGTTCATGCGGCGTGTTCCTCTCTCTCTCTGGTCCTCTTGCTCTGGTGTTAGTTAGATGTCCGTTTCTCCAGAGAGATTAGCCTTTGATTCCAGAAGAGGACAAAATAATATCTTCCCTTTGAAAAATAATTTCAGGGAAAAGGGATTTGTATAAATAGTTCCTTTAATGTGTGCCTTGGGCCAATGGAAAGTGATGTGAGACTGGTGGTAGGCTTTTCAAACGGCGATGCAACATTTACGAGAACAGGGACCGTGTTGTCGGGCGAAGGGAGATGGGACTGCATGATGAAATCAAGGCCAGCAGACACAGATCTCTGAGAGACTTCTCCTCCTGTCCTCCCTCCCTCCCTCTCTCCTCTTCTCATCCTCTTCTCCTTCCTCCTCCTCTCCTCTTCTCCTCCTGTCCTGTCCTCTCTCCCTCTCTCCTCTTCTCATCCTCCCTCTCTCCTTCCTCCTCCTCTCCTCTTCTCCTCCTGTCCACCCTCCCTCCCTCTTTCCTCTTCTCATCCTCCCTCTCTCCTTCCTCCTCCTCTTCTCCTCCTGTCCTCCATCCCTCCCTCTCTCCTCTTCTCATTCTCCCTCTCTCCTTCCTCCTCCTATCCTCTTCTCCTCCTCTCCTCTTCTCCTCCTCTCCTCTTCTCCTCCTGTCCTCCCTCCCTCCATCTCTCCTCTTCTCATCCTCCCTCTCTCCTTCCTCCTCCTCTCCTCTTCTCCTCCTGTCCTCCCTCCCTCCCTCTCTCCTTCCTCCTACTCTCCTCTCCTCCTCCTGTCCTCCATCCCTCCCTCTCTCCTCTTCTCATCCTCCCTCTCTTCTTCCTCCTCCTCTCCTCTTCTCCTCCTGTCCTCCATCCCTCCTTCTCTCCTCTTCTCATCCTCCCTCTCTCCTTCCTCCTCCTCTCCTCTTCTCCTCCCTCCCTCCCTCCCTCCCTCCCTCCCTCCCTCCTCCTCTCATCTTCTCCTCCTGTCCTCCCTCCCTCCCTCTCTCCTTCCTCCTCCTCTCCTGCTCAGTATCAGAAAACGTAAAACCCCTCTCGTCCCACAGAGGCTTTCCACTTGTCTCTCTAGTCAGGGCTAAAGGCTTGACGGAGCAGGAGAGGCATGGGGGAGGCAATCACAGCCCTGATACTACAACAGCCTCCCCCTTATCGCCTCTCCACGCCTCTCCACGGCTTCCACATCTCTTTTTGGGGGTATTGGAGAATGTAAAAGAAGAATTTGCTGATAAAGCTGTCTAATAAACATACAGGAACTTCAGTAAGTTTAAGCATGAAAACATCGAAGGCTGTTTGAACTTTGACACAGTCTGCATTAGTGCTGATCCTTATCAGGCTGGAGAGAGAGAGGAGAGATTAGACACTTCCTAATGAAGAGGTGGGTGATGAGAGGTCCTTCTCCTGGCTACTACAGATTGGGAACAACATTTTTCACTTGTTATCTGTGCTATCCAGATTGCCAGTCCAGACTTTTTAAAAAAGTTTTAGGTCACAACAAAAATGGAACATCGGATTGCATACATGGAAAAAGTCAACAAATGTTATGAAAGATTAAAAAAGAAAAAAAAAACACTTGAGCAGCAGAGATGTGAGTTATTGGAGTTATTTTGACTTTGTGACACACTAGCAGGTCAGCCTGTGGAGTGTGAAGTTACTGCAAGATGTTTAAACGATCCCTGGTGATTTAGTCAATCAGCCGCTATAGACGCCTTATAAATCTTAGATAAGCTGCTCTCCCGTCTAGGGAGGGTCAGACATGCAGAGCATATTTCATCCCCCACTCACTACATCTACATCTAGTCTGCATCCAGGCTTAAAATTACCATAATCTATTGTGATTTATGCCCAATAAACAGCGGAGTATTTCTGCATAATGAACGTGTTGTTCATTAAATGGTATTCAGCTTATTCACACTTAAAAGTTTCATTCTGATGTTATAGACATAAAGATGTCATTCTGATGTTATGGACATAAAGATGTCATTCTGATGTTATAGACGGACATAAAGATGTCATTCTGATGTTATAGACATAAAGATGTCATTCTGATGTTATGGACATAAAGATGTCATTCTGATGTTATGGACATAAAGATGTCATTCTGATGTTATAGACATAAAGATGTCATTCTGATGTTATGGACATAAAGATGTCATTCTGATGTTATGGACATAAAGATGTCATTCTGATGTTATAGACATAAAGATGTCATTCTGATGTTATAGACGGACATAAAGATGTCATTCTGATGTCATAGACGGACATAAAGATGTCATTCTGATGTTATGGACATAAAGATGTCATTCTGATGTTATAGACGGACATAAAGATGTCATTCTGATGTTATGGACATAAAGATGTCATTCTGATGTTATTGACGGACATAAAGATGTCATTCTGATGTTATAGACATTAAGATGTCATTCTGATGTTATAGACGGACATAAAGATGTCATTCTGATGTTATAGACATAAAGATGTCATTCTGATGTTATAGACATAAAGATGTCATTCTGATGTTATAGACGAACATAAAGATGTCATTCTGATGTTATAGACATAAAGATGTCATTCTGATGTTATGGACATAAAGATGTCATTCTGATGTTATAGACATTAAGATGTCATTCTGATGTTATGGACATAAAGATGTCATTCTGATGTTATGGACGGACATAAAGATGTCATTCTGATGTTATGGACGGACATAAAGATGTCATTCTGATGTTATAGACATAAAGATGTCATTCTGATGTTATGGACATAAAGATGTCATTCTGATGTTATGGACATAAAGATGTCATTCTGATGTTATAGACATAAAGATGTCATTCTGATGTTATGGACATAAAGATGTCATTCTGATGTTATGGACATAAAGATATCATTCTGATGTTATAGACATAAAGATGTCATTCTGATGTTATAGACGGACATAAAGATGTCATTCTGATGTTATAGACGGACATAAAGATGTCTTTCTGATGTTATAGACCTATAGATGTCATTCTGATGTTATGGACATAAAGATGTCATTCTGATGTTATAGACATAAAGATGTCATTCTGATGTTATGGACATAAAGATGTCATTCTGATGTTATAGACATAAAGATGTCATTCTGATGTTATAGACATAAATATGTCATTCTGATGTTATGGACATAAAGATGTCATTCTGATGTTATGGACATAAAGATGTCATTCTGATGTTATAGACATTAAGATGTCATTCTGATGTTATAGACGGACATAAAGATGTCATTCTGATGTTATAGACGGACATAAAGATGTCTTTCTGATGTTATAGACCTATAGATGTCATTCTGATGTTATGGACATAAAGATGTCATTCTGATGTTATAGACATAAAGATGTCATTCTGATGTTATGGACATAAAGATGTCATTCTGATGTTATAGACATAAAGATGTCATTCTGATGTTATAGACATAAATATGTCATTCTGATGTTATGGACATAAAGATGTCATTCTGATGTTATGGACATAAAGATGTCATTCTGATGTTATAGACATTAAGATGTCATTCTGATGTTATAGACGGACATAAAGATGTCATTCTGATGTTATAGACATAAAGATGTCATTCTGATGTTATAGACATAAAGATGTCATTCTGATGTTATAGACAAACATAAAAATGTCATTCTGATGTTATAGACATAAAGATGTCATTCTGATGTTATGGACATAAAGATGTCATTCTGATGTTATAGACATTAAGATGTCATTCTGATGTTATGGACATAAAGATGTCATTCTGATGTTATGGACGGACATAAAGATGTCATTCTGATGTTATGGACGGACATAAAGATGTCATTCTGATGTTATGGACATAAAGATGTCATTCTGATGTTATAGACGGACATAAAGATGTCATTCTGATGTTATGGACATAAAGATGTCATTCTGATGTTATGGACATAAAGATGTCATTCTGATGTTATGGACATAAAGATGTCATTCTGATGTTATAGACATAAAGATGTCATTCTGATGTTATAGACATAAAGATGTCATTCTGATGATATAGACGGACATAAAGATGTCATTCTGATGTTATGGACATAAAGATGTCATTCTGATGTTATAGACCTATAGATGTCATTCTGATGTTATGGACATAAAGATGTCATTCTGATGTTATAGACATAAAGATGTCATTCTGATGTTATGGACATAAAGATGTCATTCTGATGTTATAGACATAAAGATGTCATTCTGATGTTATAGACATAAATATGTCATTCTGATGTTATGGACATAAAGATGTCATTCTGATGTTATGGACATAAAGATGTCATTCTGATGTTATAGACATTAAGATGTCATTCTGATGTTATAGACATAAAGATGTCATTCTGATGTTATAGACATAAAGATGTCATTCTGATGTTATGGACATAAAGATGTCATTCTGATGTTAAAGACGGACATAAAGATGTCATTCTGATGTTATGGACATAAAGATGTCATTCTGATGTTATAGACGGACATAAAGATGTCATTCTGACGTTATGGACGGACATAAAGATGTCATTCTGATGTTATGGACGGACATAAAGATGTTATTCTGATGTTATGGACGGACATAAAGATGTCATTCTGATGTTATGGACATAAAGATGTCATTCTGATGTTATAGACATAAAGATGTCAGTCTGATGTTATGGACATAAAGATGTCATTCTGATGTTATGGACATAAAGATGGCATTCTGATGTTATAGACGGTCATAAAGATGTCATTCTGATGTTATGGACATAAAGATGTCATTCTGATGTTATGGACATAAAGATGTCAGTCTGATGTTATGGACATAAAGATGTCATTCTGATGTTATGGACATAAAGATGTCATTCTGATGTTATAGACGGACATAAAGATGGCATTCTGATGTTATGGACATAACAATGTCATTCTGATGTTATAGACGGACATAAAGATGTCATTCTGATGTTATAGACATAAAGATGTCATTCTGATGTTATGGACATAAAGATGTCATTCTGATGTTATGGACATAAAGATGTCATTCTGATGTTATGGACATAAAGATGTCATTCTGATGTTATAGACGGACATAAAGATGCCATTCTGATGTTGTCATTCTGATGTTATAGACATAAAGATGTCATTCTGATGTTATGGACATAAAGATGTCATTCTGATGTTATAGACATTAAGATGTCATTCTGATGTTATGGACATAAAGATGTAACTCTGATGTTATGGACATAAAGATGTTATTCTGATGTTATGGACATAAAGATGTCATTCTGATGTTATAGACATAAAGATGTCATTCTGATGTTATAGACATAAAGATGTAATTCTGATGTTATGGACATAAAGATGTCATTCTGATGTTATAGACATAAAGATGTCATTCTGATGTTATAGACATAAAGATGTCATTCTGATGTTATAGACGGACATAAAGATGTCATTCTGATGTTATAGACGGACATAAAAATGTAATTCTGATGTTATAGACCTATAGATGTCATTCTGATGTTATGGACATAAAGATGTCATTCTGATGTTATAGACATAAAGATGTCATTCTGATGTTATGGACATAAAGATGTCATTCTGATGTTATAGACATAAAGATGTCATTCTGATGTTATAGACATAAATATGTCATTCTGATGTTATGGACATAAAGATGTCATTCTGATGTTATGGACATAAAGATGTCATTCTGATGTTATAGACATTAAGATGTCATTCTGATGTTATAGACATAAAGATGTCATTCTGATGTTATAGACATAAAGATGTCATTCTGATGTTATAGACATAAAGATGTCATTCTGATGTTATAGACGAACATAAAGATGTCATTCTGATGTTATGGACATAAAGATGTCATTCTGATGTTATAGACATTAAGATGTCATTCTGATGTTATGGACATAAAGATGTCATTCTGATGTTATGGACGGACATAAAGATGTCATTCTGATGTTATGGACGGACATAAAGATGTCATTCTGATGTTATGGACATAAAGATGTCATTCTGATGTTATGGACATAAAGATGTCATTCTGATGTTATGGACATAAAGATGTCATTCTGATGTTATAGACATAAAGATGTCATTCTGATGTTATAGACGGACATAAAGATGTCATTCTGATGTTATGGACGGACATAAAGATGTCATTCTGATGTTATGGACGGACATAAAGATGTCATTCTGATGTTTGGACATAAAGATGTCATTCTGATGTTATAGACATAAAGATGTCAGTCTGATGTTATGGACATAAAGATGTCATTCTGATGTTATGGACATAAAGATGGCATTCTGATGTTATAGATGGACATAAAGATGTCATTCTGATGTTATGGACATAAAGATGTCAGTCTGATGTTATGGACATAAAGATGTCATTCTGATGTTATGGACATAAAGATGTCATTCTGATGTTATAGACGGACATAAAGATGGCATTCTGATGTTATGGACATAACAATGTCATTCTGATGTCATAGACGGACATAAAGATGTCATTCTGATGTTATAGACATAAAGATGTCATTCTGATGTTATGGACATAAAGATGTCATTCTGATGTTATGGACATAAAGATGTCATTCTGATGTTATGGACATAAAGATGTCATTCTGATGTTATAGACGGACATAAAGATGCCATTCTGATGTTGTCATTCTGATGTTATAGACATAAAGATGTCATTCTGATGTTATGGACATAAAGATGTCATTCTGATGTTATAGACATTAAGATGTCATTCTGATGTTATGGACATAAAGATGTAATTCTGATGTTATGGACATAAAGATGTTATTCTGATGTTATGGACATAAAGATGTCATTCTGATGTTATAGACATAAAAATGTCATTCTGATGTTATAGACATAAAGATGTAATTCTGATGTTATGGACATAAAGATGTAATTCTGATGTTATGGACATAAAGATGTCATTCTGATGTTATGGACATAAAGATGTAATTCTGATGTTATGGACATAAAGATGTCATTCTGATGTTATGGACATAAAGATGTCATTCTGATGTTATAGACATAAAGATGTAATTCTGATGTTATGGACATAAAGATGTAATTCTGATGTTATGGACATAAAGATGTCATTCTGATGTTATGGACATAAAGATGTCATTCTGATGTTATAGACATAAAGATGTCATTCTGATGTTATAGACATAAAGATGTCATTCTGATGTTATAGACATAAAGATGTAATTCTGATGTTATGGACATAAAGATGTCATTCTGATGTTATGGACATAAAGATGTCATTCTGATGTTATGGACATAAAGATGTCATTCTGATGTTATAGACGGACATAAAGATGCCATTCTGATGTTGTCATTCTGATGTTATAGACATAAAGATGTCATTCTGATGTTATGGACATAAAGATGTCATTCTGATGTTATAGACATTAAGATGTCATTCTGATGTTATGGACATAAAGATGTAATTCTGATGTTATGGACATAAAGATGTTATTCTGATGTTATGGACATAAAGATGTCATTCTGATGTTATAGACATAAAGATGTCATTCTGATGTTATAGACATAAAGATGTAATTCTGATGTTATGGACATAAAGATGTAATTCTGATGTTATGGACATAAAGATGTCATTCTGATGTTATGGACATAAAGATGTAATTCTGATGTTATGGACATAAAGATGTCATTCTGATGTTATGGACATAAAGATGTCATTCTGATGTTATAGACATAAAGATGTAATTCTGATGTTATGGACATAAAGATGTAATTCTGATGTTATGGACATAAAGATGTCATTCTGATGTTATGGACATAAAGATGTCATTCTGATGTTATAGACATAAAGATGTCATTCTGATGTTATAGACATAAATATGTCATTCTGATGTCATTCATCGTCTGGTCCTG
The DNA here is from genome assembly GCF_901001165.1 of Salmo trutta. Taxonomy (NCBI): domain Eukaryota; kingdom Metazoa; phylum Chordata; class Actinopteri; order Salmoniformes; family Salmonidae; genus Salmo; species Salmo trutta. The sequence goes on along the minus strand of NW_021823115.1, from coordinate 1,391,958 downwards.
TTCCCATATCACCTGTAATCAATTCAACCTGATTATAATTCATCATCAGGTCCCTGTTCCCATATCACCTGTAATCAATTCAACCTGATTATAATTCATCATCAGATCCCCTGTTCCCATATCACCTGTAATCAATTCAACCTGATTATAATTCATTGTCTGGTCCTGTTCCCATATCACCTGTAACCAATTCAACCTGATTATAATTCATCGTCTGGTCCTGTTCCCATATCACCTGTAATCAATTCAACCTGATTATAATTCATCATCAGGTCCCTGTTCCCATATCACCTGTAATCAATTCAACCTGATTATAATTCATCATCAGATCCCCTGTTCCCATATCACCTGTAATCAATTCAACCTGATTATAATTCATCGTCTGGTCCTGTTCCCATATCACCTGTAATCAATTCAACCTGATTATAATTCATCATCAGGTCCCCCATTCCCATATCACCTGTAACCAATTCAACCTGATTATAATTCATCATCAGGTCCCCTGTTCCCATATCACCTGTAATCAATTCAACCTGATTATAATTCATCATCAGGTCCCCTGTTCCCATATAACCTGTAATCAATTCAACCTGATTATAATTCATCATCAGGTCCCCCGTTCCCATATCACCTGTAATCAATTTAACCTGATTATAATTCATCATCAGGTCCCCTGTTCCCATATCACCTGTAATCAAGTGTTGTTGAATGAATGTCTGAATACCTGTCCTCCACCGACGATATCCCTACAGTCATATTTCTGTGGATCCAGAATGCTATATAGATTTACCCCTGTATATTTTAATATGCAAACGTTGTAAATAGCACACTAGCCTCTAAAGTAGCATGTAATTTACATCCATCTAATATATTCAGATAATTTACACCCATCTAATATATTCAGATAATTTACATCCATCTAATATATTCAGATATGCCATAAATATTTAAAAAAAGATTCTGAAAAAAATTCCAATCCTGTTATTCATGACTTCACTCCTATTCATCTTGGCATTTCCTCTAAGAATGTATATTCCATTTAGTGGATGCAGAATTCATAGATCAACACAGGCTGACGCTTTAAGGTCTGTTGTAGTGTCAGGCTGAGAGGCTGATGCTTTAAGGTCTGTTGTGTCAGGCTGAGAGGCTGATGCTTTAATAAGGTCTGTTGTAGTGTCATGCTGAGAGGCTGATGCTTTAAGGTCTGTTATAGTGTCAGGCTGAGAGGCTGATGCTTTAAGGTCTGTTGTAGTGTCAGGCTGAGAGGCTGATGCTTTAAGGTCTGTTGTCGTGTCAGGCTGAGAGGCTGATGCTTTAAGGTCTGTTGTTGTGTCATGCTGAGAGGCTGATGCTTTAAGATCTGTTGTTGTGTCAGGCTGAGAGGCTGACGCTTTAAGGTCTGTTGTTGTGTCAGGCTGAGAGGCTGATGCTTTAAGGTCTGTTGTCGTGTCAGGCTGCAGCCAGGCCACACTGAGAGCAGAATGTACAACACCGTTGTCAGTCCCCACCGATGTCTAACGCACATCTCCCTCTCAGGTACAGCACTCACTATTCTGACACAGCTGAATAATTCATAGGTAAGTGAATAAATGCCTCTGAACCATGAGAAATAGCTGGTGCGATGATGAATATGAAAAGCCTAGTATAATTTATAAAGGATGTGTTGGATTAGTGTAAAGCTCTCTCAAGGACTTTCATTATTCATCATTTTTGGGGTTTCAGTACAATAGTGATTCTCAGAAATGTAGGTAGTCTTAGATTACTGTTAGCTCCCAGAATCCTTCAGAGGAGGGTGGTGATTTTAATCTCCTAACTAGCTGCTCCAATCAGGCTTAAAATGCATTTAAATGTACTAATTTACTAATTGAATATTATACACTGAACAAAAATATAAATGCAGCATGTAAAGTGTTGGTCTCGTGTTTCATGAGCTGAAATGAAAGATCCCAGAAATGTTCCATTATGCACAAAAAAAATTCATATTTCTCAAAGAATGTTGTGCATCCCTGTTATGAAAATGTATCCTTTGCCAAGATAATCAATCCACCTGACAGGTGTGGAATATCAATAAGCTGATGAAACAGCATGATCATTACTGAGGTGCACCTTGTGCTGGGGACAATAAAAGGCCACTCTAAAATGTGCAGTTTTGTCACACAACACAATTCCACAGATGTCTCAAGTCTTGAGGGAGTGTGCAATTAGCATACTGACTGCAGGAATGTACACCAGAGCTTTTCACAGAATGTAATGTTTCTTTCTCTACCATAAGCCGCCTCCAACGTCATTTTAGAGAATTTGGTCCGTTATCCAGCCGGTCTCACAACTGCAGACCACATGTAACAACGCCAGTCCAGGACCTCCACATCCAGCTTCTTTCCACATCCAGATCGTCAGGAGACCAGCCACCCAGACAGCTGATGAAACTGTGGATTTACACAAGCAAAGCATTTCTGCACAAACTGTCAGAAACCGTCTCAGGGAAGCTCATCTGTGTGCTCATCGTCCTCACCAAGGTTTATTACCTGACTGCAGTTCGGCATCGTAACCGACTTCAGTGGGAAAATGCTCACCTTCGATGGCCACACCACTGGTACGCTGGAGAAGTGTGCTCTTCACAGATGAATCCTGGGGTTCAACTGTACCGGGCAGATGGTAGACAGCATGTATGGAATGCACAGAGATACCGTGATGAGATCCTGAGGCCCCTTGTCGTGCCATTCATCCTCCTCCCTTACCTCGTTTCAGCATGATAACGCACGGCCCCGTGTCACAATGATCTGTACACAATTCCCGGAAGCTGAAAGTATCCCAGTTCTTTCATAGCCTGCATACTCATCAGATATGTCACACATTGAGCATGTTTGGTATGCCCTGGATCAACATGTACGACAGCAAGTTCCACTTCCCGCCAATTGAAGAGGAGTGGGAAAACATTCCACAGGCCACAATCACAACAATGTGTCGAGCTGCATGAAGCAAACGGTGGTCATACCAGATACCAGACTAGTTTTCTGATCCTAACTTCTCCTACATTTTTTTTAAGGTATCTGTGACTAACAGATCCATATCTAATCCATATAGATTAGAGCCTAATTTATTTATTTCAATTGACTGATTTCCTTATCTGAACTGTAACTCAATAAAATCTTTGAAATTGTTGCATGTTGCGTTTTATATTTTTGTTCAGTGTAGATAAACGTTTGCTAATATGTTTTCCTTCCATTCTCAACAGCTTTTTTTTTAATGTGAATAACTTTTGTGAAATGTGTTTAAAATGCAGGATATTTATATACAAGTAATTTGTGAAAGTGGAAGCAGTTTTTCTCTGTTGAGGGATGCTTCAGAAATGGAGCTGTGATTTTTTTCGGGGTTTGATTCAGCAGTAAAACCTCCGTCAGCTCGTTTAGTCACGTGACCTGCCGCTTCCGATTATGACATCACTTATTAACGGAACAGGCTTCATTGTCTCAGCGTTCTGGATGACACGGCTGGTTCCTGTAGTCACCCCTTCTATTACACCAATCCTCAGGAGGACCCCAGACTTTAATTTCTGAGGTATCAGAAGGCCTTAATGAGATTTTTTTTTTATAGAGTTCTCTGTAACTTCATTAGGTTTTTATGAGCTCTCCTCTCATGCGATGGCCACACTGCCGTGGTGAAGATTCTAGTTGCATGAGAAGTCTCTCAGGAGAGTTAGAGAGAGAGAGAGAGAGAGAGAGAGAGAGAGAGAGAGAGAGAAAGAGACAGAGAGAGAGAGAGAGAGAGAGAGAGAGAGAGAGAGAGACAGCCCTATGAGCAGTAACAGCAGCAAACCAGGGAAGCTTCCTTAAGTGTTATAGATGAATTCAATACTACGGTTAAAAATACCACAGGGAATATCACATTCATATTTCTGTCATGGGCTCACTTAATGCTGGGCTGAGTTGCTTCATCCTGCCCTTTCAGCCCTTCCGTTTAGTCGTAGTGACTGAGTGTATGTGCCTGGGGCTGGGAGTGTTTATGGTAGTCTGGCCCGGGCTGCCGTGTAGCCTCAGCTAAAGTCACGAAGCCCAATTCAACCACCTTTGTTGGAAAAACAAATCGTATTTTGTCTTAACAAAATGCAAGAATCACAGACCATATATTGATTGGAAAATAGTAGATAAGAGTATACAGTAGATCAGGACTGGGCAACTAGCATCTCACCTTTTGAAGGCCCAGTCTCAATTTACTGTTGTTATTAGAACTAGCATCCCACCTTTTGAAGGCCCAGTCTCAATTTACTGTTGTTATTAGAACTAGCATCCCGAATTTTGAAGGCCCAGTCTCAATTTACTGTTGTTATTAGATCTAGCATCCCACCTTTTGAAGGCCCAGTCAGGGTCTCAATTTACTGTTGTTATTAGAACTAGCATCCCACCTTTTGAAGGCCCAGTCTCAATTTACTGTTGTTATTAGAACTAGCATCCCACCTTTTGAAGGCCCAGTCTCAATTTACTGTTGTTATTAGATCTAGCATCCCACCTTTTGAAGGCCCAGTCAGGGTCTCAATTTACTGTTGTTATTAGAACTAGCATCCCACCTTTTGAAGGCCCAGTCTCAATTTACTGTTGTTATTAGAACTAGCATCCCACCTTTTGAAGGCCCAGTCTCAATTTACTGTTGTTATTAGATCTAGCATCCCACCTTTTGAAGGCCCAGTCTCAATTTACTGTTGTTATTAGAACTAGCATCTCACCTTTTGAAGGCCCAGTCTCAATTTACTGTTGTTATTAGAACTAGCATCCCACCTTTTGAAGGCCCAGTCTCAATTTACTGTTGTTATTAGAACTAGCATCCCACCTTTTGAAGCCCCAGTCTCAATTTACTGTTGTTATTAGAACTAGCATCCCGAATTTTGAAGGCCCAGTCTCAATTTACTGTTGTTATTAGAACTAGCATCCCACCTTTTGAAGGCCCAGTCTCAATTTACTGTTGTTATTAGAACTAGCATCCCACCTTTTGAAGGCCCAGTCTCAATTTACTGTTGTTATTAGATCTAGCATCCCACCTTTTGAAGGCCCAGTCTCAATTTACTGTTGTTATTAGAACTAGCATCCCACCTTTTGAAGGCCCAGTCTCAATTTACTGTTGTTATTAGAACTAGCATCCCACCTTTTGAAGGCCCAGTCTCAATTTACTGTTGTTATTAGATCTAGCATCCCACCTTTTGAAGGCCCAGTCAGGGTCTCAATTTACTGTTGTTATTAGAACTAGCATCCCACCTTTTGAAGGCCCAGTCTCAATTTACTGTTGTTATTAGATCTAGCATCCCACCTTTTGAAGGCCCAGTCTCAATTTACTGTTGTTATTAGATCTAGCATCCCACCTTTTGAAGGCCCAGTCTCAATGTACTGTTGTTATTAGAACTAGCATCCCACCTTTTGAAGGCCCAGTCTCAATTTACTGTTGTTATTACACCACTACTGATGCTAAGTAGACTAAAGATGCAACGCTACTGATGCTAAGTAGACTAAAGATACACCACTACTGATGCTAAGTAGACTAAAGATGCAACATTACTGATGCTAAGTAGACTAAAGATGCAACGCTACTGACGTTAAGTAGATTAAAGATACACCGCTACTGATGCTAAGTAGACTAAAGTTGCACTGCTACTGATGTTAAGTAGACTAAAGATGCAACGCTACTGATGCTAAGTAGACTAAAGATACACCACTACTGACGATAAGTAGATTAAAGATACACCGCTACTGATGCTAAGTAGACTAAAGATGCAATGCTACTGATGCTAAGTAGACTAAAGATACACCGCTACTGATGCTAAGTAGACTAAAGATGCAACGCTACTGATGCTAAGTAGACTAAAGATACTGACGATAAGTAGATTAAAGATACACCGCTACTGATGCTAAGTAGACTAAAGATGCAATGCTACTGATGCTAAGTAGACTAAAGATACACCACTACTGACGATAAGTAGATTAAAGATACACCGCTACTGATGCTAAGTAGACTAAAAATGTAGTTTAAATGTATTGGGCTGGAAGCTAACAGTTGCAGCCTGCGTAGATTTTGATCAGAGGCATAAAGCCCAGGCAGGCTACGGCCGAGAAACTCCAGGACCCAGGCAGGCTACGGCTGGGAAACTCCAGGACCCAGGCAGGCTACGGCTGGGAAGCTCCGGGACCCAGGCAGGCAATGGCTGGAAAACTCCAGGACCCAGACAAGCTACGGCTGGGAAACTCCAGGACCCAGGCAGGCTACGGCTGAGAAACTCCAGGACCCAGGCAGGCTACGGCTGAGAAACTCCATGACCCACGCAGGCTATGGCTGGGAATCTCCAGGACCCATTTCAACAGACAATACTGTTATGTAGAAGAACCAAACTTGGATGTTTATAAAGCAATGCTGGTAAAATGAACCGATCATTTGCCAGAAAATAGACTGCATTGTTATATCTGGAATTTTGACATGTATAATTAAAACGTGTTTATTTAGTGTTGGTAAGTTTAACTGCCTGTGTTGATTTCAGTCACAGGCATATGGCCTAGGGTGGCTACAGCTGAGGAGGGTTTCTGTCTGTAATAAAGCCTGTTTGTGGGGAAAAACTCATTCTGATTGGCTAGCCCTGGCTCCATTTATTTCACCTTTATTTAACCAGGTATTTATATATTATATATATAACCTTAAAACTTTATTTAACCAGGTATTTATATATTATATATATAACCCTTTATTTAACCAGGTAGGCCTGTTGAGAACACGTTCTCATTTACAACTGCGACCTGGCCAAGATAAAGCAAAGCAGTTCGACACATACAACAACACAGAGTTACACATGGAGTAAAACAAACGTACAGTCAATAATACAGTGGAAAAGTCTGTATACAGTGTGTGCAAATGAGGTAGGATAAGGGGGGTGAGGCAATAAATAGGCCATAGTGGCGAAATTATTACAGTATGGCAAATTAAACACTGGGGTGATAGATGTGCAGAAGATGAGTGTGCAAGTACAGATACTTGGGTGCAAAGGAGCAAAATAAATAACAATATGGTGATGAGGTAGTTGGATGGGCTGTTTACAGATGGGCTATGTACAGGTGCAGTGATCGGTAAGCTGCTCTGACAGCTGGTGCTTAAAGCTAGTGAGGGAGATGTAAGACTCCATCTTCAGTGATTTTTGCAGTTCGTTCCAGTCATTAGCAGCAGAGAACTGGAAGGAAAGGCGGCCAAAGGAGGAATTGGCTTTGGGGGTGACCAGTGAGATATACCTGCTGGAGCGCGTGCTACGGGTAGGTGCTGCTATGGTGACAAGTGAGCTACAGTATTTCCACAGTGGGTGGGCCTGGCTCCCAAGACTGCGTTCCTGCCCAGTCGTGAAATCCATAGATTAGGGCCTAATGAATTTATTTGAATTGACTGATTTCCTTATATCATTTTAGTCATTCAGCAGACGCTGAACTGTAAACTGAACTGAACTGTAAATCAGCAAAATCATTGACATTTATATTTTTGTTCAGTATATATTTTCGTATTCGTTTCCTGTTGCACCACCCAGCTTCAATTGGCGGACAGATAGCCTTAAATTCTCCTGCAAAATGTCTTGATAAACTTGGGAATTCATTTTACCGCCGATGATAGCAAGCTGTCCAGGCCCTGAGGCAGCAAAGCAGCCCCAAACCATGATGCTCCCTCCACCATACTTTACAGTTGGGATGAGGTTGATGTTGGTGTGCTGTGCCTTTTTTCTCCACACATACAGTTGAAGTCAGAAGTTTAGCCAAATACATTTAAACTCAGTTTTCACAATTCCTGACATTTAATCCTAGTAAAAATTCCCTGTCTTAAGTCAGTTAGGATCACCACTTAATTTTAAGAATATGAAATGTCAGAATAATAGTAGAGAGACTTGTTTAACTTTGGTCAAACGTTTCGAGAAGCCTTCCACAAGCTTCCACTGACAGAGCTGGTGTAACTGAGTCAGGTTTGTAGGCCTCCTTGCTCAAACACACTTTTTCAGTTCTGCCCACAAATGTTCTATAGGATTGAGGTCAGGGCTTTGTGATGGCCACTCCAATACCTTGACTTTGTTGTCCTAAAAACCTCTTAGGGCTCGGATCCTGCTACCGGGAACAAAATCGACAACATCCGGTGAAGTTGGAGCGCGCCAAATGCAAATTACAAAATCGTAATATTAAACATTCATGAACATACAAGTGTCTCACATCATTGAAAAGCTTAACTTCTTGTTAATCCAACCGCGTTGTCAGATTTCAAAAAGGCTTTACGGCGAAAGCATACCATGCGATTATCTGAGGACAGCGCCCCACATCAAAATACTTTTTCAACCAGCACCGGCTTCACAAAAATCACAAATAGAGATAAAATAAATCACTTACCTATGAATATCTTCCTCTGTTTGCAATCCCAAGGGTCCCAGCTACACAATTAATGTTTGTTTTGTTCGATAAAGTCCTTCTTTATATCTAAAAAGTCTGTTTAGTTGGTGCCATTGATTTCAGTAATCCACTCCAACATGTATACAAAGGAATCCAAAAATCTACCAGTAAACTTCCTCCAAACAAGTCAAACAATGTTTCTAATCAATCCTCAGGTACCCTAATATGTAAATTAATGATAATATTTCAGACGGAAAGAACGGTGTTCAACAGAAAAGGAAAATAACGAAGTGCTCGCCCTCATTCAACGTGCGCCAAAAGTCTACCTGTCCTGATGAGAACACCTTTGATAAACTACAACTATTTGTTTGTTTTTCAAGAAACAAGCCTGAAACCCTTTCTAAAGACTGTTGACATCTAGTGGAACCATAGGAATTGCAATCTGGGGCCATTTTTTTGTATATCCCATAGGCTAGCATTGAAAAGGCCTGTGACCTCCCAAAGTTTTTTACGGATGGATTTTCCTCGGCCTTTTGCCTGTCATATCAGTTCTGTTATACTCACAGACATTATTTTAACAGTTTTAGAAACTTCATAGTGTTTTCGTTTGGGCACGTTAGTCATCCAGATATTCAGGATACTGCCCCTAGCCCTAAGAGGTTTTTAAGCCATTTTGCCACAACTTTGGAAGTATGCTTGGGGTCATTTTCCATTTGGAAGACCCATTTGCGACCAAGCTTTAACTTCTTGACTGATGTCTTGAGATGTTGCTTCAATGTGTCCACATAATTTTCCTTCCTCATGATGCCATCTATTTTGTGAAGTTCACCAGTCCATCCTGCAGCAAAGCACCCCCACAATATGATGCTGCCACCCCCGTGCTTCACGGTTGGGATGGTGTTCTTCGGCTTGCAAACCTCCCCCTTTTTCCTCCAAACATAACGATTGTCAATATGGCCAAACAGTTCTATTTTTGTTTCATCAGACCAGACAACATTTCTCCAAAAAGTACGATCTTTGTCCCCATGTGCAGTTGCAAACCGTAGTCTGGCTATTTTATGGCGGTTTTGGAGCAGTGGCTGCTTCCTTGCTGTGTCATGCTTGTGTGTAGAAACAGACCAAGGCGCAGCGTGAGTATCGTTCCACATCTTTATTATATTGTGAAACATAGCCAAACAAACAACAAACTATAAACAAAACACAAACCGTGACGACAGAGGTGCAACATGCACTAACTCAAAATAATCTCCCACAAACACAGGTGGGAAAAACAACTACTTAAATATGATCCCCAATTAGAGGCAACGATGACCAGCTGCCTCTAATTGGGAATCATACAAAAACCCCAACATAGAAAAAGGAAACTAGAACACAACATAGAAATAAATAAACTAGATAAACCCCCAGTCACGCCCTGTCCTACTCTACCATAGAAAATAAGAGCTCTCTATGGTCAGGACGTGACATGCTGAGTGGCCTTTCAGGTTATGTTGATATAGGACTCGTTTTACTGTGGATATAGATACTTTTGTACCTGATTCCTCCAGTATCTTCACAAGGTCCTTTGCTGTTGTTCTGGGATTGATTTGCATTTTTCGCACCAAGGTACGTTCATCTCTAGGAGACAGAACGAGTCTCCTTCCTGAGCGGTGTGACGGCTGCGTGGTCCCATGGTGTTTATACTTGCGTACTATTGTTTGTACAGATGAACTTGGTACCTTCAGGTGTTTGGAAATTGCTCCCAAGGATGAACCAGACTTGTGGAGGTCTATAATTTTTTTTTCTGAGGTCTTGGTTGATATCTTTTGATTTTCCAATGATGTCAAGCAAAGAGGCACTGAGTTTGAAGGTAGGCCTTGAAATACATCCACAGGTACACCTCCAATTGACTCAAATTATGTTTATTAGCCTATCAGAAGCTTCTAAAGACATGACATCATTTTCAGGAATTCTCCAAGCTGTTTAAAAGCACAGTCAACTTAGTGTATGTAAACTTCTGACCCACTGGAATTGTGACACAGTGAATTATACGTGAAATAATCTGTCTGTAAACAATTGTTGGAAAAATGACTTGTGTCATGCACAAAGTAGATGTCCTAACCGACTAGAGAGAGAGAAAAGAGAGAGAGAGAACAGAGAGAGAGAGGCTAACAAAGAGAGAGAGAGAGGCTAGCAGAGAGAAAGAGGCTAGCAGAGTGAGAGAAGCTGGCCCAGAGAACGAGAGAGAGAGGGTAACAGACAGTATCTAACCAGTAGTAAGGATTGTCTATAGAGACAGAGAGAGAGGATAACAGAACAGTATCTAACCAGTAGTAAGGATTGTCTATAGAGACAGAGAGAGAGAGGGTAACAGAACAGTATCTAACCAGTAGTAGTAAGGATTGTCTATAGAGACAGAGAGAGAGGGTAACAGAACAGTATCTAACCAGCAGTAGTAAGGATTGTCTATAGAGATAGAGAGAGAGAGGGTAACAGAACAGTATCTAACCAGTAGTAGTAAGGATTGTCTATAGAGACAGAGAGAGAGAGGGTAACAGAACAGTATCTAACCAGTAGTAGTAGTAAGGATTGTCTATAGAGACAGAGAGAGAGAGGGTAACAGAACAGTATCTAACCAGCAGTAGTAAGGATTGTCTATAGAGACAGAGAGAGAGGGTAACATAACAGTATCTAACCAGTAGTAGTAGTAAGGATTGTCTATAGAGACAGAGAGAGAGGGTAACAGAACAGTATCTAACCAGTAGTAGTAGTAAGGATTGTCTATAGAGACAGAGAGAGAGGATAACAGAACAGTATCTAACCAGTAGTAAGGATTGTCTATAGAGACAGAGAGAGGGTAACAGAACAGTATCTAACCAGTAGTAAGGATTGTCTATAGAGACAGAGAGAGAGGGTAACAGAACAGTATCTAACCAGTAGTAGTAGTAAGGATTGGCTATAGAGACAGAGAGAGAGGGTAACAGAACAGTATCTAACCAACAGTGGTAAGGATTGTCTATAGAGACAGAGAGAGAGGGTAACAGAACAGTATCTAACCAGTAGTAGTAGTAAGGATTGTCTATAGAGACAGAGAGAGAGAGGGTAACAGAACAGTATCTAACCAGTAGTAGTAGTAAGGATTGTCTATAGAGACAGAGAGAGAGGGTAACAGAACAGTATCTAACCAGTAGTAGTAGTAAGGATTGTCTATAGAGACAGAGAGAGAGGGTAACAGAACAGTATCTAACCAGCAGTGGTAAGGACTGCCTGGGAACATGTCCTCTCTCTATTTAACTTCCTCTACGGTAATTATCCTCCACGAACGTAATTGTTCTGCCAGCGTACTAAGCCATTGTTTCCTTTATCAATTCAAATGATTACCATTGAAATCCCTATTCTGTACCGCAGCCATATCATTCCAGAAGAGTTTCCCCTTTCGTTCTAAAGGGATCTAATCAGACAATACAGAGACAGACCCCTCTCAGCCCTGCCCCAGCCACCTCTCAGCCCTGCCTCAGTCCCCTCTCAGCCCTGCCTCAGCCCCCCTCTCAGCCCTGCCTCAGCCTCCTCTCAGCCCTGCCTCAGTCCCCTCTCAGCCCTGCCTCAGCCCCCCTCTCAGCCCTGCCTCAGCCTCCTCTCAGCCCTGCCTCAGCCCCCTCTCAGCCCTGCCTCAGCCCCCTCTCAGCCCTGCCTCAGCTCCCTCTCAGCCTCCCTCTCAGCCCTGCCTCAGCCCCCCTCTCAGCCCTGCCTCAGCCCCCTCTCAGCCCTGCCTCAGCCCCCCTCTCAGCCCTGCCTCAGCCCCCTCTCAGCCCTGCCTCAGCTCCCTCTCAGCCCTGCCTCAGCCCCCCTCTCAGCCCTGCCTCAGCCTCAGCCCCCTCTCAGCCCTGCCTCAGCCCCCATCTCAGCCCTGCCTCAGCATCAGCCGCCATCTCAGCCCTGCCTCAGCCCCCTCTCAGCCCTGCCTCAGCCCCCTCTCAGCCCTGCCTCAGCCCCCTCTCAGCCCTGCCTCAGCCCCCATCTCAGCCTTGCCTCAGCCCCCCTCTCAGCCTTGCCTCAGCCCCCCTCTCAGCCCTGCCTCAGCCCCCCTCTCAGCCCTGCCTCAGCCTCCTCTCAGCCCTGCCTCAGCCTCCTCTCAGCCCTGCCTCAGCCCCCTCTCAGCCCTGCCTCAGCCCCTCTCAGCCCTGCCTCAGCTCCCTCTCAGCCCTGCCTCAGCCCCCCTCTCAGCCCTGCCTCAGCCCCCTCTCAGCCCTGCCTCAGCCCCCCTCTCAGCCCTGCCTCAGCCCCCTCTCAGCCCTGCCTCAGCTCCCTCTCAGCCCTGCCTCAGCCCCCCTCTCAGCCCTGACTCAGCCTCAGCCCCCTCTCAGCCCTGCCTCAGCCCCCATCTCAGCCCTGCCTCAGCATCAGCCCCCTCTCAGCCCTGCCTCAGCCCCCATCTCAGCCCTGCCTCAGCCCCCATCTCAGCCCTGCCTCAGCCCCCTCTCAGCCCTGCCTCAGCCCCCTCTCAGCCCTGCCTCAGCCCTGCCTCAGCCCCCTCTCAGCCCTGCCTCAGCCCCCATCTCAGCCTTGCCTCAGCCCCCCTCTCAGCCTTGCCTCAGCCCCCCTCTCAGCCCTGCCTCAGCCCCTCTCTCAGCCCTGCCTCAGCCCCCTCTCAGCCCTGCCTCAGCCCCCTCTCAGCCCTGCCTCAGCTCCCTCTCAGCCCTGCCTCAGCCCCCCTCTCAGCCCTGCCTCAGCCCCCTCTCAGCCCTGCCTCAGCCCCCCTCTCAGCCCTGCCTCAGCCCCCTCTCAGCCCTGCCTCAGCTCCCTCTCAGCCCTGCCTCAGCCCCCCTCTCAGCCCTGCCTCAGCCTCAGCCCCCTCTGAGCCCTGCCTCAGCCCCCATCTCAGCCCTGCCTCAGCATCAGCCCCTTCTCAGCCCTGCCTCAACCCCCATCTCAGCCCTGCCTCAGCCCCAATCTCAGCCTTGCCTCAGCCCCCCTCTCAGCCCTGCCTCAGCCCCCTCTCAGCCCTGCCTCAGCCCCCTCTCAGCCCTGCCTCAGCCCCCATCTCAGCCTTGCCTCAGCCCACCTCTCAGCCTTGCCTCAGCCCCCCTCTCAGCCCTGCCTCAGCCCCCCTCTCAGCCCTGCCTCAGCCCCCTCTCGGCCCTGCCTCAGCCCCCCTCTCAGCCCTGCCTCAGCCCCCTCTCAGCCCTGCCTCAGCTCCCTCTCAGCCCTGCCTCAGCCCCCCTCTCAGCCCTGACTCAGCCTCAGCCCCCTCTCAGCCCTGCCTCAGCCCCCATCTCAGCCCTGCCTCAGCATCAGCCCCCTCTCAGCCCTGCCTCAGCCCCCATCTCAGCCCTGCCTCAGCCCCCATCTCAGCCCTGCCTCAGCCCCCTCTCAGCCCTGCCTCAGCCCCCTCTCAGCCCTGCCTCAGCCCTGCCTCAGCCCCCTCTCAGCCCTGCCTCAGCCCCCATCTCAGCCTTGCCTCAGCCCCCCTCTCAGCCTTGCCTCAGCCCCCCTCTCAGCCCTGCCTCAGCCCCCCTCTCAGCCCTGCCTCAGCCCCCTCTCAGCCCTGCCTCAGCCCCCTCTCAGCCCTGCCTCAGCTCCCTCTCAGCCCTGCCTCAGCCCCCCTCTCAGCCCTGCCTCAGCCCCCTCTCAGCCCTGCCTCAGCCCCCCTCTCAGCCCTGCCTCAGCCCCCTCTCAGCCCTGCCCCAGCTCCCTCTCAGCCCTGCCTCAGCCCCCCTCTCAGCCCTGCCTCAGCCTCAGCCCCCTCTGAGCCCTGCCTCAGCCCCATCTCAGCCCTGCCTCAGCATCAGCCCCCTCTCAGCCCTGCCTCAACCCCCATCTCAGCCCTGCCTCAGCCCCCATCTCAGCCTTGCCTCAGCCCCCCTCTCAGCCCTGCCTCAGCCCCCTCTCAGCCCTGCCTCAGCCCCCTCTCAGCCCTGCCTCAGCCCCCATCTCAGCCTTGCCTCAGCCCCCCTCTCAGCCTTGCCTCAGCCCCCCTCTCAGCCCTGCCTCAGCCCCCCTCTCAGCCCTGCCTCAGCCTCCTCTCAGCTCTGCCTCAGCCCCCCTCTCAGCCCTGCCTCAGCCCCCTCTCAGCCTTGCCCCAGCCCCCTCTCCGCCCTGCCTCTGCCTCAGCCCTGCCTCAGACTCAGCCCTGCCTCAGTCTCAGTCTCAGCCCTGCCTCAGTCTCAGCCCTGCCTCAGTCTCAGTCTCAGCCCTGCCTCAGTCTCAGTCTCAGCCCTGCCTCAGTTTCAGTCTCAGCCCTGCCTCAGTCTCAGCCCTGCCTCAGTCTCAGCCTTGCCTCAGTCACAGCCCTGCCTCAGTCTCAGCCCTGCCTTTGCCTCAGCCCTGCCTCAGTCACAGCCCTGCCTCAGTCTCAGTCTCAGCCCTACCTCAGTCTCAGACCTGCCTCAGTCTCAGACCTGCCTCAGTCTCTGCCCTACCTTAGTCTCGGCCCTGCCTCAGTCTCAGCCCTAACTCATTCTCAGCCCTGCCTCAGTCTCAGCCCTGCCTCAGTCTCAGTCCTGCCTCAGTCTCAGTCCTTCCTCAGTCTCAGCCCTGCCTCAGTCTCAGCCCTGTCTCAGTCTCATTCCTGCCTCAGTCTCAGCCCTTCCTCAGTCTCAGCCCTGCCTCTGTCTCAGCCCTGCCTCAGTCTCAGCCCTGTCTCAGTCTCATTCCTGTCTCCATCTCAGCTCTACCTCAGTCTCAGCCCTGCCTCAGTCTCAGCCCTGCCTCAGTCTCAGCCCTGCCTCAGTCTCAGTCCTGTCTCAGTCTCATCCCTGCCTCAGTCTCAGTCCTGCCTCAGTCTCAGCCCTGCCTCAGTCTCAGCCCTGTCTCAGCCCTGCCTCAGTCTCAGCCCTGCCTCAGTCTCAGCCCCATCTCAGCCCTGCCTCAGTCTCTGCCCTGCCTCAGTCTCAGCCCTGTCTCAGCCCTGCCTCAGTCTCAGCCCTGCCTCAGTCTCAGCCCCATCTCAGCCCTGCCTCAGTCTCAGCCCCTGCCTGAGTCTCAGCCCTGTCTCAGGACTGCCTCAGTCTCAGCCCTGTCTCAGGCCTGCCTCAGTCTCAGCCCTGTCTCAGCCCTGCCTCAGTCTCAGTCCTGTCTCAGTCTCAGCCCTGTCTCAGGACTGCCTCAGTCTCAGCCCTGTCTCAGCCCTGCCTCAGTGTCAGCCCTGCCTCAGTCTCAGCCCTGTCTCAGTCTCAGCCCTGCCTCAGTCTCAGTCCTGCCTCAGTCTCAGCCCCTGCCTGAGTCTCAGCCCTGTCTCAGGACTGCCTCAGTCTCAGCCCTGTCTCAGGCCTGCCTCAGTCTCAGCCCTGTCTCAGCCCTGTCTCAGTCTCAGCCCTGTCTCAGTCTCAGTCCTGCCTCAGTCTCAGCCCTGTCTCAGTCCTGCCTCAGTCTCAGCCCTGTCTCAGCCCTGCCTCAGTCTCAGCCCTACCTCAGTCTCAGCCCTGTCTCAGTCTCAGCCCTGCCTCAGTCTCAGCCCTGTCTTCTCAGTCTCAGCCCTGCCTCAGTCTCAGCCCTGTCTTCTCAGTCTCAGCCCTGCCTCAGTCTCAGTCCTGTCTCAGTCTCAGCCCCTGCCTCAGTCTCAGCCCTGTCTCAGGACTGCCTCAGTCTCAGCCCTGTCTCAGGCCTGCCTCAGTCTCAGCCCTGCCTCAGTCTCAGCCCTGCCTCCGTCTCTGTCTCTTCTGTAATGGCTACTCTTCAACCCTCTTAAACCCATTAAATATATTACTGACAGTATTTCACCCTCTGTGTCTATATACAGGGGGATTTCACAGTTATCAATACAGTGGGGAGATGGCTGTATTTGCTGTATGCTCCTGGCTGGCAGTTAATCACAGCTTTGTCCTGGAGGGAGTCTGTCTGCAGTACCTCTGTTTCTCCATGTGAGGGCAGTGCTGTCCTAGTGTTCTGTGTGTTTATACCAGTCATATGAGGTTAGCAGCAAGGCTTTCCCTAGTGTTCTGTGTGTTTATACCAGTCATATGAGGTTAGCAGGCTTTCCCTAGTGTTCTGTGTGTTTATACCAGCCATATGAGGTTAGCAGCAAGGCTTTCCCTAGTGTTCTGTGTGTTTTTACCAGCCATATGAGGTTAGCAGGCTTTCCCTAGTGTTCTGTGTGTTTATACCAGCCATATGAGGTTAGCAGCTAGGCTTTCCCTAGTGTTCTGTGTGTTTATACCAGCCATATGAGGTTAGCAGCAAGGCTTTCCCTAGTGTTCTGTGTGTTTTTACCAGCCATATGAGGTTAGCAGGCTTTCCCTAGTGTTCTGTGTGTTTATACCAGCCATATGAGGTTAGCAGCTAGGCTTTCCCTAGTGTTCTGTGTGTTTATACCAGTCATATGAGGTTAGCAGCTAGGCTTTCCCTAGTGTTCTGTGTGTTTTTACCAGCCATATTAGGAGGGGAGGAAGGAGGTCAGAGATCTGGCGCTGTGGTAACAGGACAACAACCTCTACCTCAACGTGATCAAGACAAAGGAGATGATTGTGGACTACAGGAATAAGAGGAACGAGCACGCCCCCATTCTCATCGACGGGGCTGCAGTGGAGCAGGTTGAGAGCTTCACGTTCCTTGGTGTCCACATCACCAACAAACTAGAATGGTCCAAACACTCCAAGACAGTTGTGAAGAGGGCACGACAAAGCCTATTCCCCCTGAGGAGACTGAAAAGATTTGTCATGGGTAATCAGATCCCCAAAAAGTTCAACAGCTGCACCGTCAACATCATCCTGACTGGTCGCATCACTGCCTGGTATGGCAACTGCTCGGACTCCGACCGCAAGGCACTACACAGGGAAGTGCGTATGGCCCAGTACTTCTACCCCCAGGCCATGAGACTCCGGAACAGCTAACCAAATGGCTACCCGGACTATTAGCAAAAGTTAAATAGTCTCAGGAGAAGATGCAGCCAGGTCTCTAACCTATGGGAGACAAGACAACAACAGTAGTTAATGATATGATATAAGACAACAGTAGTTAATGATATGAGAGATAAGACAACAACAGTAGTTAATGATAAGAGAGATAAGACAACAACAGTAGTTAATGATATGAGAGATAAGACAACAGTAGTTAATGATAAGAGAGATAAGACAACAACAGTAGTTAATGATATGAGAGATAAGACAACAGTAGTTAATGATAAGAGAGATAAGACAACAGTAGTTAATGATATGAGATATAATACAACAACAGTAGTTAAGGATATGAGAGATAAGACAACAGTAGTTAATGATATGACAGATAAGACAACAACAGTAGTTAATGATAAGAGAGATAAGACAACAGTAGTTAATGATATGAGAGATAAGACAACAACAGTAGTTAATGATAAGAGATGAAAGACAACAACAGTAGTTAATGATATGAGAGATAAGACAACAACAGTAGTTAATGATATGAAAGATAAGACAACAAAAGTAGTTAATGATAAGAGAGATAAGACAACAGTAGTTAATGATATGAGAGATAAGACAACAACAGTAGTTAATGATAAGACAGATAAGACAACAGTAGTTAATGATATGAGAGATAAGACAACAGTAGTTAATGATAAGAGAGATAAGACAACAGTAGTTAATGATATGACAGATAAGACAACAACAGTAGTTAATGATAAGAGATTTAAGACAACAACAGTAGTTAATGATAAGAGATTTAAGACAACAACAGTAGTTAATGATATGAGAGATAAGACAACATTAGTTAATGATATGAGAGATAAGACAACAGTAGTTAATTATATGAGAGATAAGACAACAACAGTAGTTAATGATATGAGAGATAATACAACAACAGCAGTTAATGATATGAGAGATAAGACAACAGTAGTTAATGATAAGAGAGATAAGACAACAACAGTAGTTAATGATATGAGAGATAAGACAACAGTAGTTAATGATATGAGATATAATACAACAACAGTAGTTAATGATATGAGAGATAAGACAACAGTAGTTAATGATAAGAGAGATAAGACAACAACAGTAGTTAATGATATGAGAGATAAGACAACAGTAGTTAATGATATGAGATATAATACAACAACAGTAGTTAATGATATGAGAGATAAGACAACATTAGTTAATGATAAGAGAGATAAGACAACAGTAGTTAATGATAAGAGAGATAAGACAACAGTAGTTAATGATATGAGAGATAAGACAACAGTAGTTAATGATAAGAGAGATAAGACAACAGTAGTTAATGATATGAGATATAAGACAACAACAGTAGTTAATGATAGAGAGATAAGACAACAGTGTTAATGATAAGAGAGATAAGACAACAACAGTAGTTAATGATATGAGAGATAAGACAACAGTAGTTAATGATAAGAGAGATAAGACAACAGTAGTTAATGATATGAGATATAATACAACAACAGTAGTTAAGGATATGAGAGATAAGACAACAGCAGTTAATGATATGACAGATAAGACAACAACAGTAGTTAATGATAAGAGATTTAAGACAACAACAGTAGTTAATGGTAAGAGATTTAAGACAACAACAGTAGTTAATGATATGAGAGATAAGACAACAACAGTAGTTAATGATAAGAGAGATAAGACAACAGTAGTTAATGATATGAGAGATAAGACAACAGTAGTTAATGATATGAGAGATAAGACAACAACAGTAGTTAATGATAAAACAGATAAGACAACAGTAGTTAATGATAAGAGAGATAAGACAACAGTAGTTAATGATAAGAGAGATAAGACAACAGTAGTTAATGATAAGAGAGATAAGAGAACAGTAGTTAATGATAAGAGAGATAAAACAACAGTACTTAATGATATGAGAGGTAAGACAACGGTAGTTAATGATAAGAGAGATAAGACAACAGTAGTTAATGATATGAGAGATAAGACAACAGTAGTCAACGATATGAGAGATAAGACAACAACAGTAGTTAATGATAAGAGATTTAAGACAACAACAGTAGTTAATGATAAGAGATTTAAGACAACAACAGTAGTTAATGATATGAGAGATAAGACAACAGTAGTTAATGATATGAGAGAAGACAACAACAGTAGTTAATGATAAGAGATTTAAGACAACAAAAGTAGTTAATGATATGAGAGATAAGACAACAGTAGTTAATTATAAGAGAGATAAGACAACAGTAGTTAATGATATGAGAGATAAGACAACAGTAGTTAATGATATGAGAGATAAGACAACAGTAGTTAATGATATGAGAGATAAGACAACAGTAGTTAATGATAAGAGAGATAAGACAACAACAGTAGTTAATGATAAGAGATTTAAGACAACAACAGTAGTTAATGATAAGAGATTTAAGACAACAACAGTAGTTAATGATATGAGAGATAAGACAACAGTAGTTAATGATATGAGAGATAAGACAACAGTAGTTAATTATATGAGAGATAAGACAACAACAGTAGTTAATGATATGAGAGATAATACAACAACAGCAGTTAATGATATGAGAGATAAGACAACAGTAGTTAATGATAAGAGAGATAAGACAACAACAGTAGTTAATGATAGGAGAGATAAGACAACAGTAGTTAATGATATGAGATATAATACAACAACAGTAGTTAATGATAAGAGAGATAAGACAACAACAGTAGTTAATGATATGAGAGATAAGACAACAGTAGTTAATGATATGACAGATAAGACAACAACAGTAGTTAATGATAAGAGATTTAAGACAACAACAGTAGTTAATGATATGAGAGATAAGACAACAACAGTAGTTAATGATAAGAGAGATAAGACAACAACAGTAGTTAATGATATGAGAGATAAGACAACAGTAGTTAATGATAAGAGAGATAAGACAACAGTAGTTAATGATATGAGAGATAAGACAACAGTAGTTAATGATATGACAGATAAGACAACAACAGTAGTTAATGATAAGAGATTTAAGACAACAACAGTAGTTAATGATAAGAGATTTAAGACAACAACAGTAGTTAATGATATGAAAGATAAGACAACAACAGTAGTTAATGATAAGAGAGATAATACAACAGTAGTTAATGATATGAGAGATAAGACAACAACAGTAGTTAATGATAAGAGATTTAAGACAACAACAGTAGTTAATGATATGAGAGATAAGACAACAACAGTAGTTAATGATATGAAAGATAAGACAACAAAAGAAGTTAATGATAAGAGAGATAAGACAACAGTAGTTAATGATATGAGAGATAAGACAACAACAGTAGTTAATGATAAGACAGATAAGACAACAGTAGTTAATGATAAGAGAGATAAGACAACAGTAGTTAATGATAAGAGAGATAAGACAACAGTAGTTGATGATAAGAGAGATAAGAGAACAGTAGTTAATGATAAGAGAGATAAAACAACAGTGCTTAATGATATGAGAGATAAGACAACGGTAGTTAATGATAAGAGAGATAAGACAACAGTAGTTAATGATATGAGAGATAAGACAACATTAGTCAATGATATGAGAGATAAGACAACAACAGTAGTTAATGATAAGAGATTTAAGACAACAACAGTAGTTAATGATAAGAGATTTAAGACAACAACAGTAGTTAATGATATGAGAGATAAGACAACAGTAGTTAATGATATGAGAGATAAGACAACAACAGTAGTTAATGATAAGAGATTTAAGACAACAAAAGTAGTTAATGATAAGAGAGATAAGACAACAGTAGTTAATGATATGAGAGATAAGACAACAGTAGTTAATGATATGAGAGATAAGACAACAGTAGTTAATGATATGACAGATAAGACAACAACAGTAGTTAATGATAAGAGATTTAAGACAACAACAGTAGTTAATGATATGAGAGATAATACAACAACAGCAGTTAATGATATGAGAGATAAGACAACAGTAGTTAATGATAAGAGAGATAAGACAACAACAGTAGTTAATGATATGAGAGATAAGACAACAGTAGTTAATGATATGAGATATAATACAACAACAGTAGTTAATGATATGAGAGATAAGACAACAGTAGTTAATGATAAGAGAGATAAGACAACAACAGTAGTTAATGATATGAGAGATAAGACAACAGTAGTTAATGATATGAGATATAATACAACAACAGTAGTTAATGATATGAGAGATAAGACAACAGTAGTTAATGATAAGAGAGATAAGACAACAGTAGTTAATGATAAGAGAGATAAGACAACAGTAGTTAATGATATGAGAGATAAGACAACAGTAGTTAATGATAAGAGAGATAAGACAACAGTAGTTAATGATATGAGATATAAGACAACAACAGTAGTTAATGATAGAGAGATAAGACAACAGTAGTTAATGATAAGAGAGATAAGACAACAGTAGTTAATGATATGAGAGATAAGACAACAGTAGTTAATGATAAGAGAGATAAGACAACAGTAGTTAATGATATGAGATATAAGACAACAACAGTAGTTAATGATAGAGAGATAAGACAACAGTAGTTAATGATAAGAGAGATAAGACAACAACAGTAGTTAATGATATGAGAGATAAGACAACAGTACTTAATGATAAGAGAGATAAGACAACAGTAGTTAATGATATGAGATATAATACAACAACAGTAGTTAAGGATATGAGAGATAAGACAACAGTAGTTAATGATATGACAGGTAAGACAACAACAGTAGTTAATGATAAGAGATTTAAGACAACAACAGTAGTTAATGATAAGAGATTTAAGACAACAACAGTAGTTAATGATATGAGAGATAAGACAACAACAGTAGTTAATGATAAGAGAGATAAGACAACAGTAGTTAATGATATGAGAGATAAGACAACAGTAGTTAATGATAAGAGAGATAAGACAACAACAGTAGTTAATGATAAGAGATTTAAGACAACAACAGTAGTTAATGATAAGAGATTTAAGACAACAGTAGTTAATGATAAGAGAGATAAGACAACAACAGTAGTTAATGATATGAGAGATAAGACAACAGTAGTTAATGATATGAGATATAATACAACAACAGTAGTTAATGATATGAGAGATAAGACAACAGTAGTTAATGATAAGAGAGATAAGACAACAACAGTAGTTAATGATATGAGAGATAAGACAACAGTAGTTAATGATATGAGATATAATACAACAACAGTAGTTAATGATATGAGAGATAAGACAACAGAAGTTAATGATAAGAGAGATAAGACAACAGTAGTTAATGATATGAGAGATAAGACAAACAGTAGTTAATGATATGAGATATAATACACAACAGTAGTATATATGAGATAAGACAACAGAGTTAATGATAAGAGAGATAAGACAACAGTAGTTAATGATATGAGAGATAAGACCACAGTGTTAATGATAAGAGAGATAGACAACAGTAGTGTAATGATATGAGATATAAGACAACACAGTAGTTAATGATAGAGAGATAAGACAACAGTAGTTAATGATAAGAGAGATAAAACAACAACAGTAGTTAATGATATGAGAGATAAGACAACAGTAGTTCATGATAAGAGAGATAAGACAACAGTAGTTAATGATATGAGATATAATACAACAACAGTAGTTAATGATATGAGAGATAAGACAACAACAGTAGTTAATGATATGAAAGATAAGACAACAAAAGAAGTTAATGATAAGAGAGATAAGACAACAGTAGTTAATGATATGAGAGATAAGACAACACAGTAGTTAATGATAAGACAGATAAGACAACAGTAGTTAGTTAATGATAAGAGAGATAAGGACACAGTAGTTAATGATAAGAGAGATAAGACACAGTAGTTGATGATAAGAGAGATAAGAGAACAGTAGTTAATGATAAGAGAGATAAAACAACAGTACTTAATGATATGAGAGATAAGACAACGGTAGTTAACGATAAGAGAGATAAGACAACAGTAGTTAATGATATGAGAGATAAGACAACAGTAGTCAATGATATGAGAGATAAGACAACAACAGTAGTTAATGATAAGAGATTTAAGACAACAACAGTAGTTAATGATAAGAGATTTAAGACAACAACAGTAGTTAATGATATGAGAGATAAGACAACAACAGTAGTTAATGATAAGAGATTTAAGACAACAAAAGTAGTTAATGATAAGAGAGATAAGACAACAGTAGTTAATGATATGAGAGATAAGACAACAGTAGTTAATGATATGAGAGATAAGACAACAGTAGTTAATGATATGACAGACAACAACAGTAGTTAATGATAAGATATTTAAGACAACAAAAGTAGTTAATAATATGAGAGATAATACAACAACAGCAGTTAATGATATGAGAGATAAGACAACAGTAGTTAATGATAAGAGAGATAAGACAACAACAGTCGAGTTACTGATATTGAGAGGATAAGACAACAGTAGTTAATGATATGAGATATAATACAACAACAGTAGTTTAAGATATGAGAGATAAGACCAACAGTAGGTCATGATAAGGAGAGATAGACAACAACAGTAGTTAATGATATGAGAGATAAGACAACAGTAGTTAATGATATGATATATAATACAACAACAGTAGTAATTATATGAGAGATAAGACAACAGTAGTTAATGATAAGAGAGATAAGACAACAGTAGTTAATGATAAGAGAGATAAGACAACAGTAGTTAATGATATGAGATAAGACAACAGTTTTAATGATAAGAGAGATAAGACAACAGTAGTTAATGATATGAGATATAAGACACAACAGTAGTTAATGATAGAGAGATAAGACAACAGTAGTTAATGATAAGAGAGATAGACAACATAGTTAATTATATGAAGATAAGACAACAGTAGTTATTAAGAGAGCTAAGACAACAGTAGTTAATGAT
>NW_021823115.1:1339146-1367293 GCF_901001165.1 Salmo trutta | reverse complement strand
CACCATCTCCTCCTCCTACTCCTCCTCCTCCTGCTCCTCCTCTCCTCCTCTTCCTCCTCCTCCTCCTCCTTCTCCTCTCCACACCTCCTCCTCCTCCTCTCCTCTTCCTCCTCCTCCTCATCCTCCTCCTCCACCTCCTCCTCCTCCAAGCCAGTCAGATGGACCGGACCATTCCACTAACAGACTATCGCTCTTCAAGACTATCAGTCACTAATGTGTTTCACAGGGCTTCAGATGGCCTGCGAGTCCCTCCAAAAAATTTTAACTGTCAGAATGCTGCTGTCATCATATTAATTCATTTCATTTCCCATGGCTGTTTGACGGAGATATTACACCATCACATCACAATCTGGTTGCAGCTGGACATTGCAGGTGACATCATTCGTTCACCTGATACATTCTCTAAGACACAATACTAGCCCTGAGACTGGGAGTCCGTTCTCTCTGGGTGCCTTCGTCAGACAGAGTGCTGGTCAACATGATACATTAAGCTTCCAGTAAATTGTTTGGCCAAAGCAACTTTTGTGCAACTCTGCCATTGTGTGCAAGTTGCTTCATGCAAAATCGTCCCGAAGAAACCATAACAGCTTGCTCTCCATTAAAGAATCGAGGACTTAAACAGTTTACTGCATCTACGATTAAACTGTCAAATCTCTATGCTTAAAACACAAACTGCCAACATTATTCAAATCTTAGTAAAGTTATTTTAAAGTCATGACAATGTCATTAACCGAAGTGCAGTAATTATCAAAGCAGATCTTTCCCCATCTGACGGAGTGTGAGAGTTTATACTCTGGGACCTGATTGCAAACGTTTCAAAGCGTAGAGCTCAGTTGACCCGGTGTTAAAACCAGAGGCAGTTAGCTCAGTCTTCCCATCTTACGTAAGTTAACTCTGACAGAAGACGCCCTTCTGACTACAGAGACCTGATGTGTTTTTGATCAGTGATTATCTCTCTCATGTTCAGAGGAAGATGGAAACCTCTGCCGGAGCTGTTAACCAAAGCCCTGGATGTTGGAGACATGCCCCAGGGTCTCAGCTTTTCACCCTGAGTCTCCTTACACTGTATGAAAGATAAAGACTCCTGCCAACTATTAAACCCCACTCATCATGCACAACCCAGCCCTTCTCAGGGAGAGGCAGAGAGAGAGAGAGAGAGAGAGAGAGAGAGGCTTGTATAAAGGTGAAGAGGTAGAATTCACTATTAATCAGAGCTGAAATAAGCAGTAATGTTGATCCATGTAGTGTAATGCTCTGTTCATAGTGATGAAGACTGTTAACAGTGTGATCAGCTAGAGGGCATTCCCCACACCACCCTTCTACCCTGCTACCTGCCTTAACTCTGCCTACTCACCCCCCTGCTACCTGCCTTAACGCTGCCTCCTCACCACCCTTCTACCTGCCTTAACTCTGCCTCCTCACCACACCACCCTGCTACCTGCCTTAACTCTGCCTCCTCACCACCCTGCTACCTGCCTTAACTCTGCCTCCACACCACCCTGGTACCTGCCTTAACTCTGCCTCCTCACCACCCTTCTACCTGCCTTAACTCTGCCTCCTCACCCCCCTGCTGCCTGCCTTAACTCTGCCTCCTCACCCCCCTGCTACCAGCCTTAACTCTTCCTCCTCACAACCCTGCTACCTGCCTTAACTCTGCCTCCTCACCCCCCTGCTACCTGCCTTAACTCTGCCTCCTCACCACCCTGCTACCTGCCTTAACTCTGCCTCCTCACCACCCTGTTACCTGCCTTAAAGCTGCCTCCTCACCACCCTGTTACCTGCCTTAACGCTGCCTCCTCACCACCCTGCTATCTGCCTTAACTCTGCCTCCTCACCCCCCTGCTACCTGCCTTAACTCTGCCACCTCACCACCCTGCTAACTGCCTTAACTCTGCCTCCTCACTACACCACCCTGCTATCTGCCTTAACTCTGCCACCTCACCACCCTGCTACCAGCCTTAACTCTGCCTCCTCACCTCACCACCCTGCTATCTGCCTTAACGCTGCCTCCTCACCCCCCTGCTACCTGCCTTAACTCTGCCTCCTCACCACCCTGCTACCTGCCTTAACTCTGCCTCCTCACCACCCTGCTACCTGCCTTAACTCTGCCTCCTCACCACACCACCCTGCTACCTGCCTTAACTCTGCCTCCTCACCCCCCTGCTACCTGCCTAACTCTGCCTACTCACCACACCACCCTGCTACCTGCCTTAACTCTGCCTCCTCACCACCCTGCTACCTGCCTTAACTCTGCCTCTTCACCACACCCCCCTGCTACCTGCCTTAACGCTGCCTCCTCACCACCCTGCTACCCTGCTGCCTGCCTTAACTCTGCCTCCTCACCACCCTGCTACCTACCTTAACTCTGCCTCCTCACCACCCTGCTACCTGCCTTAACTCTGCCTCCTCACCACCCTGCTACCTGCCTTAACTCTGCCTCCTCACCACACCCCCCTGCTACCTGCCTTAACTCTGCCTACTCACCACACCACCCTGCTACCTGCCTTAACTCTGCCTCCTCAATACACCCCCCTGCTACCCTGCTGACTGCCTTAACTCTGCCTCCTCACCCCCCTGCTACCTGCCTTAACTCTGCCTCCTCACCCCCCTGCTACCTGCCTTAACTCTGCCTCCTCACCCCCCTGCTACCTGCCTTAACTCTGCCTCCTCACCCCCCTGCTACCTGCCTTAACTCTGCCTCCTCACCACCCTTCTACCTGCCTTAACTCTGCCTCCTCACTACACCCCCCTGCTACCTGCCTTAACTCTGCCTCCTCACTACACCACCTTGCTGCCTGCCTTAACTCTGCCTCCTCACCCCTCTGCTACCTGCCTTAACTCTGCCTCCTCACCCCCCTGCTACCTGCCTTAACTCTGCCTCCTCACCCCCCTCCTACCTGCCTTAACTCTGCCTCCTCACCCCCCTGCTACCTGACTTAACTCTGCCTCCTCGACCTCTGCCAGACATACCTGAGAAATGATCTACTAATTATCTACTAAATATGTTTGCTCATGTCTGAGGAACAGCTCAGGTAATTGTGAGTCTCTTTCCATTTCCCTCTGAGGGGAGCTTAGACCAGCAGCTCATCTCAAAGACCTCATTATATTAATAGCAGTAATTATGTATTTTGCTGCTTTTATGTGAGTTCCATTAGGATAGAGTTCTGTTAGGGTAGGGTTCTGATGTTAGGGTAGGGTTCTGATGTTAGGGTAGGGTTCTGATGGTAGGGTAGGGTTCTGATGTTAGGGTAGGGTTAGGGTTCTGAAGTTAGGGTAGGGTTCTGATGTTATGGTAGGGTTAGGGTTCTGATGTTAGGGTGGGGTTCTGACGTTAGGGTAGGGTTTTGATGTTAGGGTAGGGTGTTGATGTTAGGGTAGGGTGTTGATGTTAGGGTAGGGTTAGGGTTCTGATGTTAGGGTAGGGGTTTGATGTTAGGGTAGGGTAGGGTTCTGACGTTAGGGTAGGGTTAGGGTTCTGATGTTAGGGTAGGGTTAGGGTTCTGATGTTAGGGTAGGGTTATGCTGCTGCTCCAGTTTCAACTGTTCTGCCTGCGGCTACGGAACCCTGACCTGTTCACCGGACGTGCTTGTTGCACCCTCGACAATTACTATGATTATTATTATTTGACCATGCTGGTCATTTACGAACATTTTAACATCTTGACCATGTTCTGTTATAATATCCACCCGGCACAGCCAGAAGAGGACTGGCCACCCCTCATAGCCTGGTTCCTCTCTAGGTTTCTTCCTAGGTTTTTGGCCTTTCTCAGGAGTTTTTCCTAGGGAGTTTTTCCCAGCCACCGTGCTTCTTTCACATGCATTGCTTGCTGTTTGGGGTTTTAGGCTGGGTTTCTGTACAGCACTTTGAGATTTCAGCTGATGTACGAAGGGCTATATAAATAAATTTGATTTGATTTGATTTGATGTTAGGGTAGGGTAGGGTTCTGATGTTAGGGTAGGGTTAGGGTTCTGATGTTAGGGTAGGGTTAGGGTTCTGATGTTAGGTTAGGGTTCTGATGTTAGGGTAGGGTAGGGTTCTGATGTTAGGGTAGGGTTCTGATGTTAGGGTAGGGTTAGGGTTCTGATGTTAGGGTAGGGTTCTGATGTTAGGGTTAGGGTTCTGATGTTAGGGTAGAGTAGGGTTCTGATGTTAGGGTAGGGTTCTGATGTTAGGGTAGGGTTCTGATGTTAGGGTAGGGTTAGGGTTCTGATGTTAGGTTAGGGTTCTGATGTTAGGGTAGGGTTCTGATGTTAGGGTAGGGTTAGGGTTCTGATGTTAGGGTTAGGGTTTTGATGTTAGGGTGGGGTTCCGATGTTAGGGTAGGGTTAGGGCTCTGATGGTAGGGTATGGTAGGGTTTTGATGTTAGGGTTAGGGTTCTGATGTTAGGGTAGGGCAGGGTTCTGATGTTAGGGTAGGGTTCTGATGTTAGGGTAGGGTTCTGATGTTAGGGTAGGGTTCTGATGTTAGGGTAGGGTTAGGGTTCTGATGTTAGGTTAGGGTTCTGATGTTAGGGTAGGGTTCTGATGTTAGGGTAGGGTTAGGGTTCTGATGTTAGGGTTAGGGTTTTGATGTTAGGGTGGGGTTCCGATGTTAGGGTAGGGTTAGGGTTCTGATGGTAGGGTAGGGTAGGGTTCTGATGTTAGGGTAGGGTTAGGGTTCTGATGTTATGGTAGGGTTAGGGTTCTGAAGTTAGGGTAGGGTTAGGGTTCTGATGTTAGGGTAGGGTTAGGGTTCTGATGTTAGGGTAGGGTTAGGGTTCTGATGTTAGGGTAGGGTTCTGATGTTATGGTAGGGTTAGGGTTCTGATGTTAGGGTAGGGTTCTTATGTTAGGGTAGAGTTCTGATGGTAGGGTAGGGTTCTGATGTTAGGATAGAGTTGTGTAGTTAGGGTAGGTTAGGGTAGGGTTCTGATGTTAGGGTAGGGTTTTGAAGTTAGGGTAGGTTAGGGTAGGTTAGGGTTCTGATGGTAGGGTAGAGTTATAATGTTAGGGTAGGGTTCTAATGGTAGAATAGAGTTGTGTAGTTAGGGTAGGTTAGGGTAGGTTAGGGTTCTGATGGTAGGGTAGAGTTCTAATGTTAGGGTAGGGTTCTGATGGTAGGATAGAGTTGTGTAGTTAGGGTAGGTTAGGGTAGGTTAGGGTTCTGATGGTAGGGTAGAGTTCTGATGTTAGGGTAGGGTTAGGGTTTTGATGGTAGGGTAGAGTTCTGATGGTAGGGTAGGGTTCTTATGTTAGGGTAGGGTTCTGATGTTAGAGTAGGGTTCTGATGTTAGGGTAGGGTTAGAGTTCTGATGTTAGGGTAGGGTTAGGGTTCTGAACTTAGGGTAGAGTTGTGTAGTTAGGGTAGGTTAGGGTAGGTTAGGGTTCTGATGGTAGGGTAGGGTAGGGGTTATGATGTTAGGGTAGGGTTAGGGTTCTGATGTTAGGGTAGGGTGGGGTTCTGATGTTAGGGTAGGGTTCTGATGTTAGGGTAGAGTTCTGATTTTAGAGTTCTGATGTTAGGACAGGGTAGGGTTCTGATGTTAGGGTAGGGTTATGGTTTTGATGTTAGGGTAGGGTTATGGTTTTGATGTTAGGATAGAGTTCTGATGGTAGGGTAGGGTTAGCTCTAAACACCAGGACTCAATAGAATGGCTTTACACTGAGGTTATGGGAGCTCATCGTCAAATCTTCCCTTCTTTTCTTGTATTATTCATTTGGGGCTCCCCCTCCCCTCCCTCCCCCAGGCCCAGGGAACAGTAGGGTGGAGCTGGGGAGGGACGAGAGAGAGAGAGTCTGGGGAGGAGATTTGGGGCTTTCTTTGTTTCTCTCCACAGTGAGGGTAACTCTGCCAGCAAGATCATGGGCTTCTTGTCCCCGAGGACGGACCTGGCACTGAGAGACACAGAGAAAGGCTTCATCTCACAGAGAGGCTCCATGTGAAATAAATACACTAATTAATGAGGGAGATAAATAACAACAATAAAACAGAGGAATGGAGTGTGGAGGAAAGAGAAGAGGAGAAGGAGAGGAGAGGAGAGGAGAGGAGAGGAGAGGAGAGGAGAGGAGAGGATGTTAGCCTGTCCGTACTAATGAGACACGGCTGGTCTGATGTAAAGACAGAGACAATCTGATGGAGACTCAGCCAGGCAGGACAATACATTATCTATTATCAGACTGTCTCAGCCAGGCAGGACAATACATTATCTATTGTCAGACTGTCTCAGACAGGCAGGACAATACATGATCTATTATCAGACTGTCTCAGACAGGCGGGACATTTCATTATCTATTGTCAGACTGTCTCAGACAGGCAGGAAAATACATTATCTATTATCAGACTGTCTCAGCCAGGCAGGACAATACATTATCTATTATCAGACTGTCTCAACCAGGCAGGACAATACATTATCTATTGTCAGACTGTCTCAGCCAGGCAGGACAATACATTATCTATTATCAGATTGTCTCAGCCAGGCAGGACAATACATTATCTATTATCAGACTGTCTCAGCCAGGCAGGACAATACATGATCTATTATCAGACTGTCTCAGCCAGGCAGGACAATACATGATCTATTGTCAGACTGTCTCAGCCAGGCAGGAAAATACATTATTTATTATTAGACTGTCTCAGCCAGGCAGGACAATACATTATCTATTATCAGACTGTCTCAGACAGGCAGGACAATACATTATCTGTTCTCAGACTGTCTCAGCCAGGCAGGACAATACATTATCTGTTATCAGACTGTCTCAGCCAGGCAGGACAATACATTATATATTATCAGACTGGCTCAGCCAGGCAGGACAATACATTATCTATTATCAGACTGGCTCAGCCAGGCAGGACAATACATTATCTATTTGTCAGACTGTCTCAGCCAGGCAGGACAATACATTATCTATTATCAGACTGTCTCAACCAGGCAGGACAATACATTATCTATTGTCAGACTGTCTCAGCCAGGCAGGACAATACATTATCTATTATCAGACTGTCTCAGCCAGGCAGGACAATACATTATCTATTTGTCAGACTGTCTCAGCCAGGCAGGACAATACATTATCTATTTGTCAGACTGTCTCAGCCAGGCAGGACAATACATTATCTATTATCAGACTGTCTCAACCAGGCAGGACAATACATTATCTATTGTCAGACTGTCTCAGCCAGGCAGGACAATACATTATCTATTATCAGACTGTCTCAGCCAGGCAGGACAATACATGATCTATTGTCAGACTGTCTCAGCCAGGCAGGAAAATACATTATTTATTATTAGACTGTCTCAGCCAGGCAGGACAATACATTATCTGTTATCAGACTGTCTCAGCCAGGCAGGACAATACATTATCTATTATCAGACTGTCTCAGCCAGGCAGAACAATACATTATCTATTTATCAGACTGTCTCAGCCAGGCAGGACAATACATTATCTATTATCAGACTGTCTCAGCCAGGCAGGACAATACATTATCTATTTGTCAGACTGTCTCAGCCAGGCAGGACAATACATGATCTATTTGTCAGACTGTCTCAGCCAGGCAGGACAATACATTATCTATTTGTCAGACTGTCTCAGACAGGCAGGAAAATACATGATCTATTACCGGACTGTCTCAGACAGGCAGGACAATACATTATCTATTTGTCAGACTGTCTCAGACAGGCAGTGTAATACATTATCCAACTTTAACACTGTAACACAGTCCTGATACAGTCATAATGAGGAGGAGGAGGAGGAGGCTGCTTCGTGTTGGAACACAGCTGTAGTTTAACATTCCTCCTGTGTTGTGACAACAGGTTCCAGAAGAGGTCTGATGTGGTCAGAGGCTTTTCCTCTGTGCGTTTGATATAAAGAGCTGCTGTAACGGCAGAGTTGTACGGTACACGCAGCAGCGCTCCACTGGCAGGATTAAACTAACATTCCAGCTAATCTCTCCTGTCAGACAACGGAGCTCCGAAGAAACAAAAAAAAAAAAAATGGACGTCTTTATTCAGATGCTTTCAGAGGTTCCCAAGCGCAACGGGAACTGAAATATCTCCTGCGATGAGACGTATACAAGGATTATATTAAAACAGACAAATACTAATCATGACATGAGTGTTAATTATGTTGCCAGGGCTGACTGGTGGCAGCCTCTGAACTGACAGAGAGATTAGCTGAAGGTTTAGTAGTCCGCCCTCACAGACAGGCTGCTTTTACAAACGTGACTAAATATCCATGTCACCTACAAGATGTTTTCTAGACAGGAAAAGGAGAATCCTAATTACAACAGCATGTTTTTGTTTTGAACTGTTCACTAGTTTGACATTGGGCTGATGAGGTAACCGCCGTGGTATTCTCCCAATAGACAGTGAGACAAAATAGAATTTATAGAAGTCGTTTCGATTCAAACCCCAGGCTGTTTCAGAAAACTGCCAGCTAGCTAGCTACAATACAAGTCTATATGTTATTTTAGGTTCTAGAAAACTGATAGCTACCTACAATACAAGGCCATATGTTAATTTAGGTTCTAGAAAACTGCTAGCTACCTGCTAGCTAGCTGCTAGCTACCTACAATACAAGGTCATATGTTAATTTAGGTTCTAGAAAACTGTTAGCTAGCTGCTAGCTACCCACAATACAAGGCTATATGTTATTTTAGGTTCTAGAAAACGGCTAGCTTGCTAAATGAGTAGGCCTACAATAATAGATACTCTACAGTCTTCTTAGCCGACGTACTGCATAGCTAGATTGATTGTGTTGAGATTCACAAACACTTCCCTTTCCATCTGTTTTTGTCCAGAATATTGGGTGTTCATCCCCAGAATGGCTGGAGGCAGCAAACATTGTACTATATGTGATTTACAACGTAACAGCAATATGTGTTAGACCAACTAGATAGTTACCGGTGAATTGTATTAATCAGGTATTGACTGCATCCGTTTTAATTCTGACAACAATACCTTACTGTACATAATGGAATGTTGAGTCAAATAGAAGCTGTTTTTTTAAAAAACCTATTATGAAGTTGATTTTAAAACCTGTTATGAAGTTGATTTTAAAACCTGTTATGAAGTTGATTTAAAAACCTGTTATGAAGTTGATTTAAAAACCTGTTATGAAGTTGATTTAAAAACCTGTTATGAAGTTGATTTAAAAACCTGTTATGAAGTTGATTTAAAAACCTGTTATGAAGTTGATTTTGAAGCATAAAACTCCAGATGTGATATTTTAGACCCACACTATGACTATATGTTCGTTTAATTTCTTCAAAGTAGTTAAAAAAAAACACGGTCAGTTCCACTTTAAAACAGCGAGTGGTACAGAAACAGACCAGTTCTGCTGACTATCCGAGAATTCAGGAGGATTGTGTGTCTATTAAACGTTGTAATCAGGCGGCCCTCCCCGTTCATTAACCCCCCCAGAGATATGATAGTGACTTTTAACTCTAACTCTTACAACATGAGCTCATGAAGTAACTATCTCCTTAAATATGTAAAGTACATCGCTAAAACCCAGAGAGTGATTATGGCTTAAGTGTAAAACTCTCTACTCCTGGGATATCTTCTACACTGAGATCCGTTTTAAAACATTCCCTTTATCTGCCTTAACAAGCAGTAGAAAGTTCATATCCAAACTGCTGAGAGACAATTTGTTGGGGGTTGTGATAAAAACTCTTCATTATTTCAGAGTGATTTAACCTCTGTAGAGAGCTGAACCAAGGGAAGTAACAGGGAAGTGATCCTGCAGTAGTAAAGCTGCACCAGGGGGAAGTGTTCAGGTGTTTAACAGGTAATTAGTGTCGCTGTTTCATCACAGTGATGATCAGGTGGAGATAACGGCTTCATTATCATGTGTTATAACAGGAAAGATAATATCAGGTTTTTTGGTAGATATTGCTTTTAAAGAGCTGAACAAAGCTTCTTCCTGTGATGGTCTTTTTAGACTGTTAAATGACTCATTAAAGATTAGCTTTCACCTTAATATTATAACATCGGGTCAAAATGGTTCCCAGTCCAGTCCAAAACATTCAAAATAATCACCATTATGTCAATGTATTTCCTCCATGTGGCCACAACAAGAGATTCACAACAATTCCTTCGGACTCATTATCTTTGTCCTAAAACGACCCTAAAGGCCTCTGGGATTGACAGACCAAGACAAGCCACTCTAAGATAGAGTACCAGAGAGAAGGAGAGAGAAAAAGAGAGAAGAGAGAGAGAGAGGAGAGCGAGTTAGAGATAGAGCGAGAGAGGAGAGAGAGAGAGAGAGAGAGAGAGAGAGAGAGGAGAGCGAGTTAGAGATAGAGCGAGAGAGGAGAGAGAGAGAGAGAGAACAGAGAGAGAGAGAACAGAGACAGGGAGGAAAGAGAGAGAGAAGAGAGCGAGAGAGAGAGAGAAGAGAGACAGAGAAGAGAGAGAAAGAGAGAGAGAGAGAGCGCGAGAGAGAAGAGAGACAGAGAGGAAAGAGAGAGAGAGAGAGAGAGAGAAGAGAGACAGAGAAGAGAGAGAAAGAGAGAGAGAGAGAGAGAGAGAGAGAGAGAGAGAGCGAGAGAGAAGAGAGACAGAGAGGAAAGAGAGAGAGAGAGAGACAGAGACCATAATAATGGTATTGGTATCAGATGCATTGTGGAGAAGGGCAGGCTGATTTCTCCCATCTTCCTGTGATTGTGACGGAGACATTAGGCGGGTCGAGGGTCAGGCTAGGAGGAGACAGCATTGTGTTCAAACTGTCACGCATCACCACCTAGTTTGACATGCACAGGCCCGTTTGTTGTCTGTCCAACATGCAAATTGCAGACTGCTGTCACGCAGCGGCAGATATGTGGAGGGAGATGAGACCACCTGACCACCTGTAACCAGTGAATAGAGTGATGGACAAGCATTCAGCTCCGCCATTCACAGCTCCTTCAGCCGCTCACACAACAGTGTCAAATATCTATTCTAATTATTCAAGAGCAGGGAAGTGGAGTGATGGGGAGATCTGAGCTGCAGCAGGTAATGGGGCTGCAGGCTGGAGACAGCTGAGGGTCAGAGTGACTTTATATTGGGTCCAGGACTACAGTCGTTAGGTAGCTGTTTTTAAATTAGGGTCCAGGTCCAGGTCTACAGTTGATTGGTAGCTGTCTTTATATAGGGTCCAGGACTATAGTTGTTAGGTAGCTGTCTTTATATAGGGTCCAGGACTATAGTTGTTAGGTAGCTGTCTTTATATAGGGTCCAGGACTCCAGTCGTTAGGTAGCTGTCTTTATATAGGGTCCAGGACTATAGTCGTTAGGTAGATGTCTTTATATAGGGTCCAGGACTATAGTCGTTAGGTAGCTGTCTTTATATAGGATCCAGGACTACAGTTGTTAGGTAGCTGTCTTTATATAGGGTCCAGGACTATAGTCGTTAGGTAGCTGTAGGATCCAGGACTATAGTTGTTAGGTAGCTGTCTTTATATAGGGTCCAGGACTATAGTCGTTAGGTAGCTGTCTTTATATAGGGTCCAGGACTACAGTCGTTAGGTAGCTGTAGGATCCAGGACTACAGTTGTTAGGTAGCTGTCTTTATATAGGGTCCAGGACTATAGTCGTTAGGTAGCTGTCTTTATATAGGGTCCAGGACTATTGTCGTTAGGTTGCTGTCTTTACATAGGGTCCAGGACTATAGTCGTTAGGTAGCTGTAGGATCCAGGACTACAGTTGTTAGGTAGCTGTCTTTATATAGGGTCCAGGACTATAGTCGTTAGGTAGCTGTCTTTATATAGGGTCCAGGACTATAGTCGTTAGGTAGCTGTCTTTATATAGGATCCAGGACTACAGTCGTTAGGTAGATAGGGTCCAGGACTATAGTCGTTAGGTAGCTGTCTTTATATAGGGTCCAGGACTATTGTCGTTAGGTAGCTGTCTTTATATAGGGTCCAGGACTATAGTCGTTAGGTAGCTGTAGGATCCAGGACTACAGTTGTTAGGTAGCTGTCTTTATATAGGGTCCAGCACTATAGTCGTTAGGTAGCTGTCTTTATATAGGGTCCAGGACTATAGTCGTTAGGTAGATGTCTTTATATAGGGTCCAGTACTATAGTCGTTAGGTAGATGTCTTTATATAGGGTCCAGGACTATAGTCGTTAGGTAGCTGTTTTTAATTAGGATCCAGGACTATAGAGGGTCCAGGACTATAGTCGTTAGGTAGCTGTCTTTATATAGGATCCAGGACTATAGTTGTTAGGTAGCTGTCTTTATATAGGGTCCAGTACTATAGTTGTTAGGTAGCTGTCTTTATATAGGGTCCAGGACTATAGTCGTTAGGTAGCTGTCTTTATATAGGATCCAGGACTATAGTCGTTAGGTAGATGTCTTTATATAGGGTCCAGGACTATAGTCGTTAGGTAGCTGTTTTTAATTAGGATCCAGGACTATAGTTGTTAGGTAGCTGTCTTTATATAGGGTCCAGGACTATAGTTGTTAGGTAGATGTCTTTATATAGGGTCCAGGACTACAGTCGTTAGGTAGCTGTCTTTATAAAGGATCCAGGACTATAGTCGTTAGGTCGATGTCTTTATATAGGGTCCAGGACTATAGTCGTTAGGTAGCTGTAGGATCCAGGACTATAGTCGTTAGGTAGCTGTCTTTATATAGGATCCAGGACTATAGTCGTTAGGTAGCTGTCTTTATATAGGGTCCAGGACTATAGTCATTAGGTAGATGTCTTTATATAGGGTCCAGAACTATAGTCGTTAGGTAGGTCCAGGACTACAGTCGTTAGGTAGCTGTCTTTATATGGGGTCCAGGACTATAGTTGTTAGGTAGCTGTCTTTATATAGGGTCCAGGACTACAGTCGTTAGGTAGATGTCTTTATATAGGGTCCAGGACTACAGTCGTTAGGTAGCTGTCTTTATATAGGATCCAGGACTATAGTCGTTAGGTAGCTGTCTTTATATAGGATCCAGGACTATAGTCGTTAGGTAGCTGTCTTTATATAGGGTCCAGGACTATAGTCGTTAGGTAGCTGTTTTTATTTAGGGTCCTGGACTATAGAGGGTCCAGGACTATAGTCGTTAGGTAGCTGTTTTTAATTAGGGTCCAGGACTATAGAGGGTCCAGGTCTATAGTTGTTAGGTAGCTGTCTTTATGTAGGATCCAGGACTATAGTCGTTAGGTAGCTGTTTCTAATTAGGGTCGTTAGGTAGCTGTTTCTAATTAGGGTCGTTAGGTTGATTATATGGAAATGGTCCTTGTCCCTGTGACCTTCCTCTGAAATACACAAAGAAATAACTCACTTTTGTTCTAAAATATACTAATTCAAACATCTTTATGTACCTGTACTTTAGTTTCTATTTCCTGTGTCATTTTGCATTGCTGTTTACCGTAGACTGAATAAGCAGGATAAATCAGGTATTATATTAGAAAGTGGTTGTTTTATACTGAAGGACTTGTATTCCTCTGTATTCTACTGTAACCTTAGGTGCTTCTATTACCTCGCTGTTCTGTTCCTCTATATAGGTGTGTTGAGGTGTTTTAGCGTATCATCCAGGATCTGAAGAACAGCAATTGGCTGGCAGGTTAGAGGTTATAGGTCAGAGGAGACATGTGACGTGTGTGTGTATTATTCCGTCCCGGCCCGAGTCTGTATGGGTGACACCTATAGAGAACAAGGCCACTGATGGACATGGGAATGAGCCTGTAAATGAGGCAGAAGATCAGCCTGAAGCCTGGTTGGTTAATCCAACACCATGTGACCCACCCTGCCAGGTCCCCCTCCCTCCCTCTCTCTCTCTCTCTCTCTCTCTCTCTATCTCATTAATTATCATCCAGCTTTCCCTCCCTACCCACCCTCCCTCCCTCCCCCCTCCCGGACGCCCTGGCCGTGTGTGGCATGTGGCGATATCTCATTCAGGATGTTTTGAAGACAGAAGTTAAAAGAATAATCGTATTCCCCCAAGACACTGACTGAACTGATGAAGGACACGAGAAAGGAGAGAATCAACCCACCATTTAATTTCATATGTCTCTACAGTACGTACTGACTCCCAGTCAGTTTAAACTACAGTACGTACTGACTCCCAGTCAGTTTAAACTACAGTACGTACTGACTCCCAGTCAGTTTAAACTACAGTACGTACTGACTCCCGGTCAGTTTAAACTACAGTACGTACTGACTCCCGGTCAGTTTAAACTACAGTACGTACTGACTCCCGGTCAGTTTAAACTACAGTACGTACTGACTCCCAGTCAGTTTAAACTACAGTACGTACTGACTCCCGGTCAGTTTAAACTACAGTACGTACTGACTCCCGGTCAGTTTAAACTACAGTACGTACTGACTCCCAGTCAGTTTAAACTACAGTACGTACTGTATATCAGAGCGGTGTTGTCCGTTAACGGGACCTTACCGTATGTTCTGACTCCCGGTCAGTTTAAACTACAGTACGTACTGTATATCAGAGCGGTGTTGTCCGTTAACGGGACCTTACCGTATGTTCGGCTGCCAAATGATCCCTTCAACCTGGGGATTAGATTTATTACTTTAATGATAAGGGTAGAAACCTCCTCATTATGCAATTTAGTTCAGTCAAATGTATTCAAACGCCACCTTTATTACCCCGGAGGTACTTTACATAAATTGAATAAATCTTCTGATACTCAGTGAAAATCAGACATATCAAAGCCTGTCCGTCTTTGAAGTGTGCTAGTCTAATTCCAAAACAGATTTTCGTGATAAATAAATACATTATTTATGAATTGAGGGGGGAAAAAAACAACAATAAAAATGCATGAAACATTTTCAGCCATGGAAATGTCAAGAGAGAGAACGACACAGAGTGTGGAGCGAGTCTGAAGCAGTCTGTCTGACAGAGCACCCCCGTAGAGCGGTCTGTAGCAGTCTGATAGAGCTCCTCGTAGAGCGGTCTGAAACAGTCTGATAGAGCCCCTCGTAGAGCGGTCTGAAGCAGTCTGATAGAGCCCCTCGTAGAGCGGTCTGAAGCAGTCTGTCTGACAGAGCCCCTCGTAGAGCGGTCTGAAGCAGTCTGACAGAGCCCCTCGTAGAGCGGTCTGAAGCAGTCTGATAGAGCCCCTCGTAGAGCGGTCTGAAGCAGTCTGATAGAGCCCCTCGTAGAGCGGTCTGAAGCAGTCTGACTGACAGAGCCCCTCGTAGAGCGGTCTGAAGCAGTCTGTCTGACAGAGCCCCTCGTAGAGCGGTCTGAAGCAGTCTGACTGACAGAGCCCCTCGTAGAGCAGTCTGAAGCAGTCTGACAGAGCCCTTCGTAGAGCGGTCTGAAGCAGTCTGACAGAGACCCTCGTAGAGCGGTCTGAAGCAGTCTGACAGAGCCCCTCGTAGAGCGGTCTGAAGCAGTCTGACAGAGCCCCTCGTAGAGCGGTCTGAAGCAGTCTGACAGAGCCCCTCGTAGAGCGGTCTGAAGCAGTCTGACAGATCCCCTCGTAGAGCGGTCTGAAGCAGTCAGTCTGATAGAGCCCCTCGTAGAGCGGTCTGAAGCAGTCTGTCTGACAGAGCCCCTCGTAGAGCGGTCTGAAGCAGTCTGACAGAGTCCCTCGTAGAGCGGTCTGAAGCAGTCTGACAGAGTCCCTCGTAGAGCGGTCTGAAGCAGTCTGTCTGACAGAGCCCCTCGTAGAGCGGTCTGAAGCAGTCAGTCTGACTGAGTCCCTCGTAGAGCGGTCTGAAGCAGTCTGACAGAGCCCCTCGTAGAGTGGTCTGAAGCAGTCTGATAGAGCCCCTCGTAGAGCGGTCTGAAGCAGTCTGATAGAGCCCCTCGTAGAGCGGTCTGAAGCAGTCAGTCTGATAGAGCCCCTCGTAGAGCGGTCTGAAGCAGTCTGTCTGATAGAGCCCCTCGTAGAGCGGTCTGAAGCAGTCTGACAGAGCCCCTCGTAGAGCGGTCTGAAGCAGTCTGACAGAGCCCCTCGTAGAGCGGTCTGAAGCAGTCTGACAGAGCCCCTCGTAGAGCGGTCTGAAGCAGTCTGACTGACAGAGCCCCTCGTAGAGCAGTCTGAAGCAGTCTGACAGAGCCCCTTGTAGAGCGGTCTGAAGCAGTCTGATAGAGCCCCTCGTAGAGCGGTCTGAAGCAGTCTGATAGAGCCCCGCGTAGAGCGGTCTGAAGCAGTCTGTCTGATAGAGCTCCTCATAGAGCGGTCTGAAGCAGTCTGATAGAGCCCCTCGTAGAGCGGTCTGAAGCAGTCTGTCTGATAGAGCCCCTCGTAGAGCGGTCTGAAGCAGTCTGACTGACAGAGCCCCTCGTAGAGCGGTCTGAAGCAGTCTGACTGACAGAGCCCCTCGTAGAGCGGTCTGAAGCAGTCTGACTGACAGAGCCCCTCGTAGAGTGGTCTGAAGCAGTCTGATAGAGCCCCTCATGATAATGCACAGCCTATGTTGGGCTCATTGAGTTAGACAAAGCATCATCACAATAATAATATAGCGGACTGGATTCATGTCAGAGAAATATGTGGACACGTTTCAATTCTACTCTTCAGAATGTTAGATTCTGACTATCTGACACCTGATCTGTTTCTAACCCGGTGTTTCTCAGGGCTCTGTTGTAGGACCCCCTAGTGTTTTGATTATATTCTGAACTGAAATATAAACTCAACAAGATCTTACTTACTTTCAGTTCATATTCAGGAATTCAGTCAATTTAAATAAATTCCTTAGACCTAATCTATGGATTTCACAGGACTGGGAATACAGATATGCATCTGTTGATCTGTTGATCACTAAATGGCTGTAACGAGGGTCGTATGAAGGGAACCAAGGCGTAAAGTGCTCATATTTCTTTTAATGACGACACTTAAACAAAAATAACAAAAACGACCGCCAACAGCTCCGTCAGGTACATGAACAAAACGGAAAATGACTACCCACAAAACCCAATGGAAAAAACAGGCTGCCAAAGTATGGTTCCTAATCAGAGACAACGATAGACAGCTGCCTCTGGTTAGGAACCATACTCGGCCCAACACAAAGAAATACAAAACATAGAAACTGAACATAGAAATACAAAAACAGACAAACACCCCCTGTCACGCCCTGACCTACTCTACCATAGAAAATAACAACTTACTATGTTCAGGACGTGACAATGGCCAAAAGTATGTGGACATCTACTTGTCGAACATCTCATTCCAAAATCATGGGCATTAATATGGAGTTGGTTTCCCCCCCTTTGCTGCTATAACAGCCTCCACTCTTCTGGGAAGGCTTTCCACGAGATGTTGGAACATTGCTGCTGGGACTTGCTTCCATTCAGTCACAAGAGCATTAGTGAGGTGGGGCACTGATGTTGGGCGATTAGACCTGACTCGCAGTCGGCGTTCCAATTCATCCCGAAAGCTGTTCGATGGGGTTAAGGTCAGGGCTCTGTGCAGGCCATTCAAGTTCTTCCACACTGATCTTGACAAACCATTTCTGTATGGACCTTGCTTTGTGCACGGGGCATTGTCATGCTGAAACAGGAAAGGGCCTTCCCCAAACTGTTGTCACAAAGTTGGAAGCACAGAATCGTCTAGAATGTCATTGTATGCTGTAGCGTTAAGATTTCCCTTCACTGGAATTAAGGGGCCCGAACCATGAAAAACAGCCCCAGAACATTATTCCTCCTCCACCAAACTTTACAGTTGGCCCTATGTATTGGGGCAGGTAGTGTTCTCCTCGCATCCGCCGAACCCAGATTCATCCGCCAAACCCAGATTCATCTGTCTGAATGCCAGGTGAAGCGTGATTCATCACTCCAGAGAACGTGTTTCCACTGCTCCAGAGTCCAATGGCGGCGAGCTTTACACCACTCCAACCAATGCTTGCATTGCATATGGTGAACTTAGGCTTGTGTGCGGCTGCTCGGCCATGGAAACCCATTTCATGAAACTCCCGACTAACAGTTGTTGTGCTGACGTTGCTTCCAGAGGCAGTTTGGAACTCGGTAGTGAGTGTTGCAACTGAGGACAGACGATTTTTACGCACTACGCACTTCAGCAGTCAGAGGTCCCGTTCTGTGAGCTTGTGTGGCCTACCACTTCCCGGCTGAGCCGTTGTTGCTCCTAGACGTTTCCACTTCACAATACCAGCACTTACAGTTGGCAGGGGCAGCTTTACCAGCGCAGAAATCTGACAAACTGACTTGTTGGAAAGGTGGCGTCCTGTAACTGTGCCATGTTGAATGTTACTGAGCTCTTCAGGAAGGCCATTCTATTGCCAATGTTTGTCTATGGAGATTGCATGGCTGTGTGCTCAGTTTTATACACCTGTCAGCAAACGGTGTGGCTGAAATAGCCGAATCCACTCATTTTATAGGGTGTCCACATACGTTTGTATATACAGTGTACCTTTTTAAAAAAAGTAGGGGCGTGGATCAGAAAACCAGCGGCCTTTTATTGTCCCCAACACAAGGTGCACCTGTGTAATGATCCTGCCGTTTAATCAGCTTCTTGATATGCCACACCTTTCAGGTGGACGGATTATCTTGTCAATGTTCACTAACATTGATGTAAACACATTTTGTGAATTACATTTGAGAGAAATATGCTTTTGTTAAAATAATGAACATTTCTGAGATCTTTCATTTCAGCTCATGAAACATGGGACCTTTACATGCTGCATTGATATTATTGTTCCAGCGTACAGTATATCCTGCCTCTTGGTGATGTTATTCAGGAAAACAATGTCAACTTGGTTTGGTATCTCATGTTCATCTTTGCTGGTAAACCCTTCTACATGGATGTGACACTACGATGGTTTCGGCTGAACTTTACTTCCTGCATCTCAACGGTCAGTTGAATCGGAGTTAGATACAAGGGGGGGTTGGCCGTCCGACAGGCCTGATTACCCAGCAGGGAGAAGATGAACACGGTTACCACGCTGTGTTGATAGCTCACATAGCATGCAGATAGTTAACATAGCATGCAGATAGCTAACATAGCATGCAGATAGCTAACATAGCATGCAGATAGCTAACATAGCATACAGATAGCTAACATAGCATGCAGATAGCTAACATAGCATGCAGATAGTTAACATAGCATGCAGATAGTTACCATAGCATGCAGATAGTTAACATAGCATGCAGAGAGTTAACATAGCATGCAGATAGTTAACATAGCATGCAGATAGTTAACATTGCATGCAGATAGTTTACATAGCATGCAGAGAGTTAACATAGCATGCAGATAGCTAACATAGCATGCAGAGAGTTAACATGGCATGCAGATAGTTAACATAGCATGCAGAGAGTTAACATGGCATGCAGAGAGTTAACATGGCATGCAGATAGTTAACATAGCATGCAGATAGTTAACATAGCATGCAGATAGCTCACATAGCATGCAGAGAGTTAACATAGCATGCAGATAGTTAACATAGCATGCAGATAGATAACATAGCATGCAGATAGCTAACATAGCATGCAGATAGCTAACATAGCATGCAGATAGTTAACATGGCATGCAGATAGCTAACATAGCATGCAGATAGTTAACATGGCATGCAGATAGTTACCATAGCATGCAGATAGTTAACATAGCATGCAGAGAGTTAACATAGCATGCAGATAGTTAACATAGCATGCAGATAGTTAACATAGCATGCAGATAGTTAACATAGCATGCAGAGAGTTAACATGGCATGCAGATAGCTAACATAGCATGCAGATAGCTACCTGAGCCACCTTTCTACTACAGTCATACCAAGACTGATCCTAGTTACTGATCTACTACAGTCATACCAAGACTGATCCTAGTTACTGATCTACTACAGTCATACCAAGACTGATCATAGTTACTGATCTACTACAGTCATACCAAGACTGTCGGAACTAGAAGCACAAGCATTTCACTACGCTCACAATAACATCTGCTAACCATGTGTACTTGGTTAAAAATTTGATTTTCATTTGATGAAACTGGCTCTCATGAGGACTGCCACAGATCAGGAAGACACAGAGTTACCTCTGCTGCAGGGGATAAGTTCATTAGAGTTACCAACCTCATAAATTGCAGCCCAAATAAATGCTTCACAGAGTTCAAGTAACAGACACATCTCAACATCAATTGTTCAGAGGAGACTGCGTGAATCAGGCCTTCATGGTCAAATTACTGCAAAGAAACCACTACTAAAGGACACCAATAAGAAGAGGATACTTGCTTGGGCCAATGGACATTAGACTGGTGAAAATCTGTCCTTTGGTCTGATGAGTCCAAATTGGAGATTTTTGGTTTCAACTGCCATGTCTTTGTGAGACGCAGAGTAGGTGAACGGATGATCTCCGCATGTGTGGTTCCCACCGTGAAGCATGGAGGAGGAGGTGTGAGGGTGCTTTGCTGGTGACACTGTCAGTAATTTATTTAGAATTCAAGGCACACTTAACCAGCATGGCTACCACAACATTCTGCAGCGATACGCCATCCCATCTGGTTTGCGCTAAGTGGGACTATAATTTTGTTTTTCAACAGGACAATGACCCAACACAACTCCAGGCTGTGTAAGGGCTATTTGACCAAGGAGAGTGATGGAGTGCTGCATCAGATGACCTGGCCTCCACAATCACCTAACCTCAACCCAATTGAGATGGTTTGGGATGAGTTGGACCGCAGAGTGAAGGAAAAGCAGCCAACAAGTGCTCAGCATATGTGCGAACTCCTTCAAGTCTGTTGGAAAAGCATTCCAAGTGAAGCTGGTTGAAAGAATGCCAAGAGTGTGCAAAGCTGTCTTCAAGGCAAAGGGTGGCTAATTTGAAGAATCTCAAATATAAAATATATTTTGATTTCTTTAACACTTTTTTGGTTACTACATGATTCCATGTGTTATTTCATAGTGTTGATGTCTTCACTATTATTCTACACTGTAGAAAATAGTACAAATGAAGAAAACCCC
This sequence comes from Salmo trutta, assembly GCF_901001165.1. Lineage (NCBI taxonomy): Eukaryota > Metazoa > Chordata > Actinopteri > Salmoniformes > Salmonidae > Salmo > Salmo trutta. Next base: position 1,346,465 of record NW_021823115.1, on the reverse strand, counting down.
TGGAATGAGTAGGTGTGTCCAAACTTTTGACTGGTACTGTAATTACTGAAGGCTTCACAGTTAATAAAATAACCTTTGTTTAATGTACCTTCAGTGTTTTGTGTTTAATAAACCATGCTAAATGTTGTTAAACGGGACCAACGTTCTAAACTAGTTTGGTTTGACTCATATCTGTTTTGCATCACTTCCCAATAGAAATCCAGAGAACACATGTATCTGTGTTGAGTTACCAGGAGGTACCGCGTGCTGTCTGTCCCTCTGGCGTGGTCTCAGTCATCAGCCAATTGATGTGATTGAACCAGTCCTTAGCCGTCAAAAAGCAGAACAGCTCAATAGCATCTATATGCACTGAGCACTCTGGACAATGAGACCACACAGGCAGTTGCTTTGGCAATGAATTTCGATTCCACTAATTGTCTAGAAGTCATTATTAAGTGAATCTCTCAGAGAAGAGAACAAGTCCCAGGGAGAAGATAAAGCAGCACACGACATGGAGCAGGATTCTGACTGACAATATCCTGCAGCACTCTGGATACATTTACTACTGTTGTTGGGCATGTTGTTGTCTTATCTCTCTCTTATCATTAACTACTGTTGTCTTATCTCTCTCTTATCATTAACTACTGTTGTCTTATCTCTCATATCATTAACTACTGTTGTCTTATCTCTCTTATCATTAACTAATGTTGTTGTCTTATATCTCATATCATTAACTACTGTTGTCTTATCTCTCTTATCATTAACACTGTTGTCTTATCTCTCTTATCATTAACTACTGTTGTCTTATCTCTCTTAACATTAACTACTGTTGTCTTATCTCTCTTATCATTAACTACTGTTGTTGTCTTATATCTCATATCATTAACTACTCTTGTCTTATCTCTCATATCATTAACTACTGTTGTCTTATCTCTCATATCATTAACTACTGTTGTCTTATCTCTCTTACCATTAACTACTGTTATCTTATCTCTCATGTCATTAACTACTGTTGTTGTCTTATATCTCATATCATTAACTACTGTTGTCTTATCTCTCTTATCATTAACCACTGTTGTCTTATCTCTCATGTCATTAACTATTGTTGTCTTATCTTTCATATCTTTAACTACTGTTGTCTTATATCTCATATAATCAACTAGTGTTGTCTTATCTCTCATATCATTAACTACTGTTGTCTTACTTACATCTCTTATCATTAACTACTGGTGTTGTCTTATCTCTCATATCATTAACTACTGTTGTTGTCTTATCTCTCATATCATTAACTACTGTTGTCTTATCTCTCATATCATTAACTACTGGTGTTGTCTTATCTCTCATATCATTAACTACTGTTGTTGTCTTATCTCTCATATCATTAACTACTGTTGTCTTATCTCTCTTATCATTAACTACTGTTGTCTTAAATCTCTTATCATTAACTACTGTTGTTGTCTTATATCTCATATCATTAACTACTGTTGTCTTATCTCTCTTATCATTAACCACTGTTGTCTTATCTCTCATGTCATTAACTATTGTTGTCTTATCTTGCATATCTTTAACTACTGTTGTCTTATATCTCATATAATTAACTAGTGTTGTCTTATCTCTCATATCATTAACTACTGTTGTCTTACTTACATCTCTTATCATTAACTACTGGTGTTGTCTTATTTCTCATATCATTAACTACTGTTGTTGTCTTATCTCTCATATCATTAACTACTGTTGTCTTATCTCTCATATCATTAACTACTGGTGTTGTCTTATCTCTCATATCATTAACTACTGTTGTTGTCTTATCTCTCATATCATTAACTACTGTTGTCTTATCTCTCTTATCATTAACTACTGTTGTCTTAAATCTCTTATCGTTAACTACTGTTGTCTTATCTCTCTCTTATCATTAACTACTGTTGTCTTATCTCTCATATCATTAACTACTGTTGTCTTATCTCTCTTATCATTAACTACTGTTGTCTTATCTCTCATATCATTAAGTACTGTTGTTGTCTTATCACTCTTATCATTAACTACTGTTGTCTTATCTCTCTTATCATTAACTACTGTTGTCTTATCTCTCTTATCATTAATTACTGTTGTCTTATCTCTCTTATCGTTAACTACTGCTGTCGTATCTATCTTATCATTAACTACTGTTGTTGTCTTATCTCTCATATCATTAACTACTGTTGTTGTCTTAAATCTCTTATCATTAACTACTGTTGTTGTATTATATCTCATATCATTAACTACTGTTGTCTTATCTCTCATATCATTAACTACTGTTGTTGTCTTATCTCTCTTATCAATAACTACTGTTGTCTTATCTCTCATATCATTAACTACTGTTGTTGTATTATATCTCATATCATTAACTACTGTTGTCTTATCTCTCATATCATTAACTACTGTTGTTGTCTTATCTCTCTTATCATTAACTACTGTTGTCTTATCTCTCATATCATTAACTACTGTTGTTGTCTTAAATCTCTCATCATTAACTACTGTTGTTGTCTTAAATCTCTTATCATTAACTACTGTTGTTGTCTTATCTGTCGTATCATTAACTACTGTTGTCTTATCTCTCATATCATTAACTACTGTTGTCTTATCTCTCATATCATTAACTACTGTTGTCTTATCTCTCTTATCATTAACTACTGTTGTTGTCTTAAATCTCTCATCATTAACTACTGTTGTTGTCTTAAATCTCTTATCATTAACTACTGTTGTCTTATCTCTCATATCATTAACTACTGTTGTCTTATATCTCTTATCATTAACTACTGTTGTCTTATCTCTCTTATCATTAACTACTGTTGTCTTATCTCTCATATCATTAACTACTGTTGTCTTATCTCTCTTATCATTAACTACTGTTGTTGTCTTATATCTCATATCATTAACTACTCTTGTCTTATCTCTCATATCATTAACTACTGTTGTCTTATCTCTCATATCATTAACTACTGTTGTCTTATCTCTCTTACCATTAACTACTGTTATCTTATCTCTCATGTCATTGACTACTGTTGTTGTCTTATATCTCATATCATTAACTACTGTTGTCTTATCTCTCTTATCATTAACCACTGTTGTCTTATCTCTCATGTCATTAACTATTGTTGTCTTATCTTTCATATCTTTAACTACTGTTGTCTTATATCTCATATAATTAACTAGTGTTGTCTTATCTCTCATATCATTAACTACTGTTGTCTTACTTACATCTCTTATCATTAACTACTGGTGTTGTCTTATCTCTCATATCATTAACTACTGTTGTCTTATCTCTCATATCATTAACTACTGGTGTTGTCTTATCTCTCATATCATTAACTACTGTTGGTGTCTTATCTCTCATATCATTAACTACTGTTGTCTTACTTACATCTCTTATCATTAACTACTGGTGTTGTCTTATCTCTCATATCATTAACTACTGTTGTCTTATCTCTCATATCGTTAACTACTGGTGTTGTCTTATCTCTCATATCATTAACTACTGTTGTTGTCTTATCTCTCATATCATTAACTGCTGTTGTCTTAAATCTCTTATCATTAACTACTGTTGTTGTCTTAAATCTCTTATCATTAACTACTGTTGTTGTCTTATCTGTCATATCTTTAACTACTGTTGTCTTATCTCTCATATCATTAACTACTGTTGTCTTATCTCTCTTATCATTAACTACTGTTGTCTTATCTCTCTTATCATTAACTACTGTTGTCTTATCTCTCATATCATTAACTACTGTTGTTGTATTATATCTCATATCATTAACTACTGTTGTCTTATCTCTCATATCATTAACTACTGTTGTTGTCTTATCTCTCTTATCATTAACTACTGTTGTCTTATCTCTCTTATCATTAACTACTGTTGTTGTATTATATCTCATATCATTAACTACTGTTGTCTTATCTCTCATATCATTAACTACTGTTGTTGTCTTATCTCTCTTATCATTAACTACTGTTGTCTTATCTCTCATATCATTAACTACTGTTGTCTTATCTCTCATATCATTAACTACTGTTGTTGTCTTAAATCTCTCATCATTAACTACTGTTGTTGTCTTAAATCTCTTATCATTAACTTCTGTTGTTGTCTTATCTCTCATATCATTAACTACTGTTGTCTTATCTCTCATATCATTAACTACTGTTGTCTTATCTCTCATATCATTAACTACTGTTGTCTTATCTCTCTTATCATTAACTACTGTTGTTGTCTTAAATCTCTCATCATTAACTACTGTTGTTGTCTTAAATCTCTTATCATTAACTACTGTTGTTGTCTTATCTGTCGTATCATTAACTACTGTTGTCTTATCTCTCATATCATTAACTACTGTTGTCTTATCTCTCATATCATTAACTACTGTTGTCTTATCTCTCTTATCATTAACTACTGTTGTTGTCTTAAATCTCTCATCATTAACTACTGTTGTTGTCTTAAATCTCTTATCATTAACTACTGTTGTCTTATCTCTCATATCATTAACTACTGTTGTCTTATATCTCTTAATATTAACTACTGTTGTCTTATCTCTCTTATCATTAACTACTGTTGTCTTATCTCTCATATCATTAACTACTGTTGTCTTATCTCTCTTATCATTAACTACAGTTGTTGTCTTATATCTCATATCATTAACTACTCTTGTCTTATCTCTCATATCATTAACTACTGTTGTCTTATCTCTCATATCATTAACTACTGTTGTCTTATCTCTCTTACCATTAACTACTGTTATCTTATCTCTCATGTCATTGACTACTGTTGTTGTCTTATATCTCATATCATTAACTACTGTTGTCTTATCTCTCTTATCATTAACCACTGTTGTCTTATCTCTCATGTCATTAACTATTGTTGTCTTATCTTTCATATCTTTAACTACTGTTGTCTTATATCTCATATAATTAACTAGTGTTGTCTTATCTCTCATATCATTAACTACTGTTGTCTTACTTACATCTCTTATCATTAACTACTGGTGTTGTCTTATCTCTCATATCATTAACTACTGTTGTCTTATCTCTCATATCATTAACTACTGGTGTTGTCTTATCTCTCATATCATTAACTACTGTTGTTGTCTTATCTCTCATATCATTAACTACTGTTGTCTTACTTACATCTCTTATCATTAACTACTGGTGTTGTCTTATCTCTCATATCATTAACTACTGTTGTCTTATCTCTCATATCGTTAACTACTGGTGTTGTCTTATCTCTCATATCATTAACTACTGTTGTTGTCTTATCTCTCATATCATTAACTACTGTTGTCTTAAATCTCTTATCATTAACTACTGTTGTTGTCTTAAATCTCTTATCATTAACTACTGTTGTTGTCTTATCTGTCATATCTTTAACTACTGTTGTCTTATCTCTCATATCATTAACTACTGTTGTCTTATCTCTCTTATCATTAACTACTGTTGTCTTATCTCTCTTATCATTAACTACTGTTGTCTTATCTCTCATATCATTAACTACTGTTGTTGTATTATATCTCATATCATTAACTACTGTTGTCTTATCTCTCATATCATTAACTACTGTTGTTGTCTTATCTCTCTTATCATTAACTACTGTTGTCTTATCTCTCATATCATTAACTACTGTTGTTGTCTTATCTCTCTTATCATTAACTACTGTTGTCTTATCTCTCATATCATTAACTACTGTTGTTGTATTATATCTCATATCATTAACTACTGTTGTCTTATCTCTCATATCATTAACTACTGTTGTTGTCTTATCTCTCTTATCATTAACTACTGTTGTCTTATCTCTCATATCATTAACTACTGTTGTCTTATCTCTCTTATCATTAACTACTGTTGTTGTCTTAAATCTCTCATCATTAACTACTGTTGTTGTCTTAAATCTCTTATCATTAACTACTGTTGTCTTATCTCTCATATCATTAACTACTGTTGTCTTATATCTCTTATCATTAACTACTGTTGTCTTATCTCTCTTATCAATTAACTACTGTTGTCTTATCTCTCATATCATTAACTACCGTTGTCTTATCTCTCTTATCATTATCTACTGTTGTTGTCTTAAAATCTCTCATCATTAACTACTGTTGTTGTCTTAAATCTCTTATCATTAACTACTGTTGTTGTCTTATCTGTCATATCATTAACTACTGTTGTCTTATCTCTCATATCATTAACTACTGTTGTCTTATCTCTCATATCATTAACTACTGTTGTCTTATCTCTCTTATCATTAACTACTGTTGTCTTATCTCTCTTATCATTAACTACTGTTGTCTTATCTCTCATATCATTAACTACTGTTGTCTTATCTCTCTTATCATTAACTACTGTTATTGTCTTATCTCTCATATCATTAACTACTGTTGTTGTCTTAAATGTCTTATCATTAACTACTGTTGTTGTCTTAAATCTCTTATCATTAACTACTGTTGTTGTCTTATCTGTCATATCATTAACTACTGTTGTCTTATCTCTCATATCCTTAACTACTGTTGTTGTATTATATCTCATATCATTAACTACTGTTGTCTTATCTCTCTTATCATTAACTACTGTTGTCTTATCTCTCATATCATTAACTACTGTTGTTGTCTTATCTCTCTTATCATTAACTACTGTTGTCTTATCTCTCTATCATTAACTACTATTGTTGTCTTATATCTCATATCATTAACTACTGTTGTCTTATCTCTCTTATCATTAACTACTGTTGTCTTATCTCTCATATCATTAACTACTGTTGTCTTATCTCTCTTATCATTAACTACTGTTGTCTTATCTCTCATATCATTAACTACTGTTGTTGTATTATATCTCATATCATTAACTACTGTTGTCTTATCTCTCATATCATTAACTACTGTTGTCTTATCTCTCTTATCATTAACTTCTGTTGTCTTATCTCTCATATCATTAACTACTGTTGTTGTATTATATCTCATATCATTAACTACTGTTGTTGTCTTATCTCTCATATCATTAACTACTGTTGTTGTCTTATCTCTCTTATCATTAACTACTGTTGTCTTATCTCTCATATCATTAACTACTGTTGTTGTATTATATCTCATATCATTAACTACTGTTGTCTTATCTCTCATATCATTAACTACTGTTGTTGTCTTATCTCTCTCATCATTAACTACTGTTGTCTTATCTCTCATATCATTAACTGCTGTTGTTGTATTATCTCTCATATTATTAACTACTGTTGTTGTCTTATCTCTCATATCATTAACTACTGTTGTCTTATCTCTCATATCATTAACTACTGTTGTCTTATCTCTCATATCATTACTACTACTTGT